>NW_027599526.1:0-25099 GCF_964194155.1 Cetorhinus maximus
TACAGTGGAGAGAGAGGGATACAGTGGAGAGAGAGAGGGATACAGTGGAGAGAGAGAGGGATAGAGTGGAGAGAGAGAGAGATAGAGTGGAGAGAGAGAGATAGAGTGGAGAGAGAGAGAGATAGAGTGGAGAGAGAGAGAGATAGAGTGGAGAGAGAGAGAGATAGAGTGGAGAGAGAGAGAGATAGAGTGGAGAGAGAGAGAGATAGAGTGGAGAGAGAGAGAGATAGAGTGGAGAGAGAGAGAGATAGAGTGGAGAGAGAGAGAGAGATAGAGTGGAGAGAGAGAGAGATAGAGTGGAGAGAGAGAGAGATAGAGTGGAGAGAGAGAGAGATAGAGTGGAGAGAGAGAGAGATAGAGTGGAGAGAGAGAGAGATAGAGTGGAGAGAGAGAGAGATAGAGTGGAGAGAGAGAGAGATAGAGTGGAGAGAGAGAGAGATAGAGTGGAGAGAGAGAGAGATAGAGTGGAGAGAGAGAGAGATAGAGTGGAGAGAGAGAGAGATAGAGTGGAGAGAGAGAGAGATAGAGTGGAGAGAGAGAGAGAGAGATAGAGTGGAGAGAGAGAGAGAGAGATAGAGTGGAGAGAGAGAGAGATAGAGTGGAGAGAGAGAGAGATAGAGTGGAGAGAGAGAGAGATAGAGTGGAGAGAGAGAGAGATAGAGTGGAGAGAGAGAGAGATAGAGTGGAGAGAGAGAGAGATAGAGTGGAGAGAGAGAGAGATAGAGTGGAGAGAGAGAGAGATAGAGTGAGAGAGAGAGAGATAGAGTGGAGAGAGAGAGATATACAGTGGAGAGAGAGAGATATACAGTGGAGAGAGATATACAGTGGAGAGAGAGAGAGAGAGCGATACAGTGGAGAGAGACATACAGTGGAGAGAGAGTGCGAGATAGAGTGGAGAGAGAGTGAGAGATTCGGTTGAGAGAGAGTGCGAGATACAGTGGCGAGAGAGAGAGATACAGTGGCGAGAGAGAGAGATACAGTGGCGAGAGAGAGATACAGTGGCGAGAGAGAGAGATACAGTGGCAAGAGGGAGAGATACAGTGGCGAGAGAGAGAGATACAGTGGCGAGAGAGAGAGATACAGTGGCGAGAGAGAGAGATACAGTGGCGAGAGAGAGAGATACAGTGGCGAGAGAGAGAGATACAGTGGAGAGAGATAGATTCAGGGGATGCGAGAGAGATTGGTACAGGAGAGAGGGGGAAGAGAGAGAGTTAGATACAGGAGAGAGGGGGAGAGAGAGAGAGACAGATACAGGAGAGAGGGGGGGAGAGAGAGAAAGAGAGAGAGATCCAGGCGGTGAGAGAGAGACGAATACAGGGTGCGAGGGAGATGGAAACAGGGGGGAGAGAGCTATAGGGGAGAGAGTGAGTTACAGGAGGAAAGAGAGAGCGAGATACGGGCGGGAGTGAGAGGCTTGGGGAGAGATAGATACAGGAGGACAGATAGAGAGAAATACGTTGGAATAGAGAGAGAAACGGGAGAGAGATAGATATAGGGGGGCAAAAGGGAATGAGATAGATACAGTGGAAAAAGAGAGAGTGAGATAATGGGGGGAGAGAGAGATACAGGGGAGAGTATAAGAGAGAGGTGAAGGGGAAAGAGAAAGATAGATACAGGGGAGGCAGAGAGAGAGACAGATACGGAGAGAGAAACAGATACGGAGAGAGAGACAGATACGGAGAGAGAGAGAGATGAGAGAGAGAGAGAGAGAGAGAGAGAGAGAGAGATATGGAGAGAGAGAGAGAGAGAGAGAGACAGATACGGATACAGAGAGAGAGAGAGAGAGAGAGAGACAGATACAGGGAGAGAGAGAGATATACAGTGGAGAGAGAGAGAGAGAGATACAGTGGAGAGAGAGAGAGATACAGTGGAGAGAGAGAGAGATACAGTGGAGAGAGAGAGAGATACAGGTGAGAGAGAGATAGATACATGGGGTGCGAGAGAGATTGGTACAGGAGAGAGATAGATACAGTGGAGAGAGAGATAGATACAGTGGAGAGAGAGAGATACAGTGGAGAGAGAGAGAGAGGTACAGTGGAGAGAGAGAGGGAGATAGAGTGGAGGGAGAGAGAGATAGAGTGGAGAGAGAGAGAGATAGAGTGGAGAGAGAGAGAGATAGAGTGGAGAGAGAGAGAGATAGATTGGAGAGAGAGAGAGATAGAGTGGAGAGAGAGAGAGATAGAGTGGAGAGAGAGAGAGATAGAGTGGAGAGAGAGAGAGATAGAGTGGAGAGAGAGAGAGATAGAGTGGAGAGAGAGAGAGATAGAGTGGAGAGAGAGAGAGAGAGATAGAGTGGAGAGAGAGAGAGAGAGATAGAGTGGAGAGAGAGAGAGATAGAGTGGAGAGAGAGAGAGATAGAGTGGAGAGAGAGAGAGATAGAGTGGAGAGAGAGAGAGATAGAGTGGAGAGAGAGAGAGATAGAGTGGAGAGAGAGAGAGATAGAGTGGAGAGAGAGAGAGATAGAGTGGAGAGAGAGAGAGAGATAGAGTGGAGAGAGGAGAGAGAGAGATAGAGTGGAGAGAGAGAGAGATAGAGTGGAGAGAGAGAGATATACAGTGGAGAGAGTGAGATATACAGTGGAGAGAGATATACAGTGGAGAGAGAGAGAGAGAGCGATACAGTGGAGAGAGACATACAGTGGAGAGAGAGTGCGAGATAGAGTGGAGAGAGAGTGAGAGATTCGGTTGAGAGAGAGTGCGAGATACAGTGGCGAGAGAGAGAGATACAGTGGCGAGAGAGAGATAGATACAGTGGATAGAGAGAGAGAGAGAGATACAGTGGAGAGAGAGAGAGATAGATACAGTGGAGAGAGAGAGATAGATACAGTGGATAGAGAGAGAGAGAGAGATACAGTGGAGAGAGAGAGAGATAGATACAGTGGAGAGAGAGAGAGTTAGATACAGTGGAGAGAGAGAGATATGTACAATGGAGAGAGAGAGAGAGAGAGAGAGAGCGATACAGTGGAGAGAGAGAGATAGATACAGTGGAGAGAGAGATACAGTGGAGAAAGAGAGAGAAACAGTGGGGAGAGAGAGAGATAGAGTGGAGAGAGAGAGATAGAGTGGAGAGAGAGAGAGATAGAGTGGAGAGAGAGAGAGAGAGATACAGTGGTGAGAGATACAGAGGAGAGAGATACAGTGGAGAGAGAGGGATACAGTGGAGAGAGAGATGGATACAGTGGAGAGAGAGAGGGATAGAGTGTAGAGAGAGAGAGATAGAGTGGAGAGAGAGAGAGATAGAGTGGAGAGAGAGAGAGAGATAGAGTGGAGAGAGAGAGAGATAGAGTGGAGAGAGAGAGATAGAGTGGAGAGAGAGAGAGATAGAGTGGAGAGAGTGAGAGATAGAGTGGAGAGAGAGAGAGATAGAGTGGAGAGAGAGAGAGATAGAGTGGAGAGAGAGAGAGATAGAGTGGAGAGAGAGAGAGATAGAGTGGAGAGAGAGAGAGATAGAGTGGAGAGAGAGAGAGATAGAGTGGAGAGAGAGAGAGATAGAGTGGAGAGAGAGAGAGATAGAGTGGAGAGAGAGAGAGATAGAGTGGAGAGAGAGAGAGATAGAGTGGAGAGAGAGAGAGATAGAGTGGAGAGAGAGAGAGATAGAGTGGAGAGAGAGAGAGATAGAGTGGAGAGAGAGAGAGATAGAGTGGAGAGAGAGAGAGATAGAGTGGAGAGAGAGAGAGATAGAGTGGAGAGAGAGAGAGATAGAGTGGAGAGAGAGAGAGATAGAGTGGAGAGAGAGAGAGATAGAGTGGAGAGAGAGAGAGATAGAGTGGAGAGAGAGAGAGATAGAGTGGAGAGAGAGAGAGATAGAGTGGAGAGAGAGAGAGATAGAGTGGAGAGAGAGAGAGATAGAGTGGAGAGAGAGAGAGATAGAGTGGAGAGAGAGAGAGAGAGATAGAGTGGAGAGAGAGAGAGAGAGATAGAGTGGAGAGAGAGAGAGAGAGATAGAGTGGAGAGAGAGAGAGAGAGATAGAGTGGAGAGAGAGAGAGATAGATAGAGTGGAGAGAGAGAGAGATAGAGTGGAGAGAGAGAGAGATAGAGTGGAGAGAGAGAGAGATAGAGTGGAGAGAGAGAGAGATAGAGTGGAGAGAGAGAGAGATAGAGTGGAGAGAGAGAGAGATAGAGTGGAGAGAGAGAGAGATAGAGTGGAGAGAGAGAGAGATAGAGTGGAGAGAGAGAGATATACAGTGGAGAGAGAGAGATATACAGTGGAGAGAGATATACAGTGGAGAGAGAGAGAGAGAGCGATACAGTGGAGAGAGACATACAGTGGAGAGAGAGTGCGAGATAGAGTGGAGAGAGAGTGAGAGATTCGGTTGAGAGAGAGTGCGAGATACAGTGGCGAGAGAGAGAGATACAGTGGCGAGAGAGAGAGATACAGTGGCGAGAGAGAGATACAGTGGCGAGAGAGAGAGATACAGTGGCGAGAGGGAGAGATACAGTGGCGAGAGAGAGAGATACAGTGGCGAGAGAGAGAGATACAGTGGCGAGAGAGAGAGATACAGTGGCGAGAGAGAGAGATACAGTGGCGAGAGAGAGAGATACAGTGGAGAGAGATAGATTCAGGGGATGCGAGAGAGATTGGTACAGGAGAGAGGGGGAAGAGAGAGAGTTAGATACAGGAGAGAGGGGGAGAGAGAGAGAGACAGATACAGGAGAGAGGGGGGGAGAGAGAGAAAGAGAGAGAGATCCAGGCGGTGAGAGAGAGACGAATACAGGGTGCGAGGGAGATGGAAACAGGGGGGAGAGAGCTATAGGGGAGAGAGTGAGTTACAGGAGGAAAGAGAGAGCGAGATACGGGCGGGAGTGAGAGGCTTGGGGAGAGATAGATACAGGAGGACAGATAGAGAGAAATACGTTGGAATAGAGAGAGAAACGGGAGAGAGATAGATATAGGGGGGCAAAAGGGAATGAGATAGATACAGTGGAAAAAGAGAGAGTGAGATAATGGGGGGAGAGAGAGATACAGGGGAGAGTATAAGAGAGAGGTGAAGGGGAAAGAGAAAGATAGATACAGGGGAGGCAGAGAGAGAGACAGATACGGAGAGAGAAACAGATACGGAGAGAGAGACAGATACGGAGAGAGAGAGAGATGAGAGAGAGAGAGAGAGAGAGAGAGAGAGAGAGATATGGAGAGAGAGAGAGAGAGAGAGAGAGACAGATACGGATACAGAGAGAGAGAGAGAGAGAGAGAGACAGATACAGGGAGAGAGAGAGATATACAGTGGAGAGAGAGAGAGAGAGATACAGTGGAGAGAGAGAGAGATACAGTGGAGAGAGAGAGAGATACAGTGGAGAGAGAGAGAGATACAGGTGAGAGAGAGATAGATACATGGGGTGCGAGAGAGATTGGTACAGGAGAGAGATAGATACAGTGGAGAGAGAGATAGATACAGTGGAGAGAGAGAGATACAGTGGAGAGAGAGAGAGAGGTACAGTGGAGAGAGAGAGGGAGATAGAGTGGAGGGAGAGAGAGATAGAGTGGAGAGAGAGAGAGATAGAGTGGAGAGAGAGAGAGATAGAGTGGAGAGAGAGAGAGATAGAGTGGAGAGAGAGAGAGATAGAGTGGAGAGAGAGAGAGATAGAGTGGAGAGAGAGAGAGATAGAGTGGAGAGAGAGAGAGATAGAGTGGAGAGAGAGAGAGATAGAGTGGAGAGAGAGAGAGAGATAGAGTGGAGAGAGAGAGAGAGAGATAGAGTGGAGAGAGAGAGAGATAGAGTGGAGAGAGAGAGATAGAGTGGAGAGAGAGAGAGATAGAGTGGAGAGAGAGAGAGATAGAGTGGAGAGAGAGAGAGATAGAGTGGAGAGAGAGAGAGATAGAGTGGAGAGAGAGAGATATACAGTGGAGAGAGATATACAGTGGAGAGAGATATACAGTGGAGAGAGAGAGAGAGAGCGATACAGTGGAGAGAGACATACAGTGGAGAGAGAGTGCGAGATAGAGTGGAGAGAGAGTGAGAGATTCGGTTGAGAGAGAGTGCGAGATACAGTGGCGAGAGAGAGAGATACAGTGGCGAGAGAGAGAGATACAGTGGCGAGAGAGAGATACAGTGGCGAGAGAGAGAGATACAGTGGCGAGAGGGAGAGATACAGTGGCGAGAGAGAGAGATACAGTGGCGAGAGAGAGAGATACAGTGGCGAGAGAGAGAGATACAGTGGCGAGAGAGAGAGATACAGTGGCGAGAGAGAGAGATACAGTGGAGAGAGATAGATTCAGGGGATGCGAGAGAGATTGGTACAGGAGAGAGGGGGAAGAGAGAGAGTTAGATACAGGAGAGAGGGGGAGAGAGAGAGAGACAGATACAGGAGAGAGGGGGGGAGAGAGAGAAAGAGAGAGAGATCCAGGCGGTGAGAGAGAGACGAATACAGGGTGCGAGGGAGATGGAAACAGGGGGGAGAGAGCTATAGGGGAGAGAGTGAGTTACAGGAGGAAAGAGAGAGCGAGATACGGGCGGGAGTGAGAGGCTTGGGGAGAGATAGATACAGGAGGACAGATAGAGAGAAATACGTTGGAATAGAGAGAGAAACGGGAGAGAGATAGATATAGGGGGGCAAAAGGGAATGAGATAGATACAGTGGAAAAAGAGAGAGTGAGATAATGGGGGGAGAGAGAGATACAGGGGAGAGTATAAGAGAGAGGTGAAGGGGAAAGAGAAAGATAGATACAGGGGAGGCAGAGAGAGAGACAGATACGGAGAGAGAAACAGATACGGAGAGAGAGACAGATACAGAGAAAGAGAGAGATGAGAGAGAGAGAGAGAGAGAGAGAGAGAGAGATATGGAGAGAGAGAGAGAGAGAGAGAGAGACAGATACGGATACAGAGAGAGAGAGAGAGAGAGAGAGACAGATACAGGGAGAGAGAGAGATATACAGTGGAGAGAGAGAGAGAGAGATACAGTGGAGAGAGAGAGAGATACAGTGGAGAGAGAGAGAGATACAGTGGAGAGAGAGAGAGATACAGGTGAGAGAGAGATAGATACATGGGGTGCGAGAGAGATTGGTACAGGAGAGAGATAGATACAGTGGAGAGAGAGATAGATACAGTGGAGAGAGAGAGATACAGTGGAGAGAGAGAGAGAGGTACAGTGGAGAGAGAGAGGGAGATAGAGTGGAGGGAGAGAGAGAGATAGAGTGGAGGGAGAGAGAGAGACAGAGTGGAGGGAGAGAGACAGAGTGGAGGGAGAGAGATAGAGTGGAGGGAGAGAGATAGAGTGGAGGGAGAGAGATAGAGTGGAGGGAGAGAGAGAGATAGAGTGGAGGGAGAGAGATAGAGTGGAGGGAGAGAGATAGAGTGGAGGGAGAGAGATAGAGTGGAGGGAGAGAGATAGAGTGGAGGGCGAGAGATAGAGTGGAGGGCGAGAGATAGAGTGGAGGGCGAGAGATAGAGTGGAGGGCGAGAGATGGAGTGGAGGGCGAGAGATAGAGTGGAGGGCGAGAGATAGAGTGGAGGGCGAGAGATAGAGTGGAGGGCGAGAGATAGAGTGGAGGGCGAGAGATAGAGTGGAGGGCGAGAGATAGAGTGGAGGGCGAGAGATAGAGTGGAGGGCGAGAGATAGAGTGGAGGGCGAGAGATAGATTGGAGGGCGAGAGATAGAGTGGAGGGCGAGAGGTAGAGTGGAGGGCGAGAGATAGAGTGGAGGGCGAGAGATAGAGTGGAGGGAGAGAGATAGTGTGGAGGGAGAGAGATAGAGTGGAGGGAGAGAGATAGATAGAGTGGAGAGAGAGATAGATAGAGTGGAGAGAGAGATACAGTGGAAAGAGAGAGAGATACAGTGGAGAGAGACATGCAGTGGAGAGAGAGAGAGAGCGATACAGTGGAGAGAGACATACAGTGGAGAGAGAGAGAGAGATACAGTGGAGAGAGAGAGAGATATACAGTGGAGAGAGAGATACAGTGGAGAGAGAGATACAGTGGAGAGAGAGAGAGAGCGATACAGTGGAGAGAGACATACAGTGGAGAGAGAGTGCGAGATACAGTGGAGAGAGAGTGAGAGATACAGTGGAGAGAGAGTGCGAGATACAGTGGAGAGAGTGCGAGATACAGTGGCGAGAGAGAGATACAGTGGCGAGAGAGAGAGATACAGTGGAGAGAGAGTGCGAGATACAGTGGAGAGAAAGTGAGAGATACAGTTGAGAGAGAGAGTGCGAGATACAGTGGAGAGAGAGAGATACAGTGGCGAGAGAGAGATACAGTGGCGAGAGAGAGAGGTACAGTGGCGAGAGAGAGAGATACAGTGGCGAGAGAGAGAGATACAATGGCGAGAGAGAGAGATACAGTGGCGAGAGAGAGAGATACAGTGGAGAGAGAGAGAGAGATACAGGGGAGAGAGAGATAGATACAGGGGGTGCGAGAGAGATTGGTACAGGAGAGAGATAGATACAGTGGAGAGAGAGATAGATACAGTGGAGAGAGAGAGGGAGATACAGTGGAGAGAGAGAGAGAGAGAGAGAGATACAGTGGAGAGAGAGAGATAGATAGAGTGGAGAGAGAGAGAGAGATAGAGTGGAGAGAGAGAGAGAGATAGAGTGGAGAGAGAGAGAGAGATAGAGTGGAGAGAGAGAGAGAGAGATAGAGTGGAGAGTGAGAGAGAGATAGAGTGGAGAGAGAGAGATAGAGGGAGAGAGAGAGAGAGAGATAGAGTGGAGGGAGAGAGATAGATAGAGTGGAGAGAGAGAGAGAGAGAGATACAGTGGAGAGAGAGCGTTACAGTGGAGAGAGAGAGATACAGTGGAGAGAGAGATACAGTGGAGAGAGAGAGATACAGTGGAGAGAGAGAGAGATACAGTGGAGAGAGAGTGATACAGTGGAGAGAGAGTGATACAGGGGAGAGAGATACATTGGAGAGAGATACAATGGAGAGAGAGGGATACAGTGGAGAGAGAGAGAGGGATACAGTGGAGAGAGAGACGGATACAGTGGAGAGAGAGGGATACAGTGTAGAGAGAGATAGATACAGTGGAGAGAGAGATAGATACAGTGGAGAGAGAGAGATAGATACAGTGGAGAGAGAGAGAGAGAGAGATACAGTGGAGAGAGAGATAGATAGATACAGTGGAGAGAGAGAGATCGATACAGTGGAGAGAGAGAAAGAGAGAGCGATACAGTGGAGAGAGAGAGATAGATACAGTGGAGAGAGAGATACAGTGGAGAAAGAGAGAGAAACAGTGGGGAGAGAGAGAGATAGAGTGGAGAGAGAGAGAGAGATAGAGTGGAGAGAGAGAGAGAGATAGAGTGGAGAGAGAGAGAGAGATAGAGTGGAGAGAGATACAGTGGAGAGAGATACAGTGGAGAGAGAGGGATACAGTGGAGAGAGAGAGGGATACAGTGGAGAGAGAGAGGGATACAGTGGAGAGAGAGAGGGATACAGTGGAGAGAGAGAGGGATACAGTGGAGAGAGAGGGGGATACAGTGGAGAGAGAGAGGGATACAGTGGAGAGAGATAGATACAGTGGAGAGAGATAGGGATACAGTGGGGAGAGAGAGGGATACAGTGGCGAGAGAGATAGATACAGTGGAGAGAGAGAGATAGATACAGTGGAGAGAGAGAGATAGATACAGTGGAGAGAGAGAGCGATACAGTGGAGAGAGAGAGATAGATACAGTGGAGAGAGAGAGATAGATACAGTGGAGAGAGAGAGAGCGATACAGTGGAGAGAGAGAGATAGATACAGTGGAGAGAGAGAGAGCGATACAGTGGAGAGAGAGAGATAGATACAGTGGAGAGAGAGATACAGTGGAGAAAGAGAGAGAAACAGTGGGGAGAGAGAGAGATAGAGTGGAGAGAGAGAAAGAGAGAGAGATATACAGTGGAGAGAGATACAGTGGGGAGAGATACAGTGGAGAGAGGGATACAGTGGAGAGAGAGAGGGATACAGTTGAGAGAGAGAGGGATACAGTGGAGAGAGAGAGAGGGATACAGTGGAGAGAGATAGATACAGTGGAGAGAGATAGGGATACAGTGGGGAGAGAGAGGGATACAGTGGAGAGAGAGAGGGATACAGTGGAGAGAGTGAGAGAGGGATACAGTGGAGAGAGAGAGAGGGATACAGTGGAGAGAGAGGGAGTGATACAGTGTGGAGAGAGTGATACAGTGTGGAGAGAGTGATACAGTGTGGAGAGAGTGATACAGTGGAGAGAGAGTGATACAGTGGAGAGAGAGTGAGATACAGTGGAGAGAGAGTGAGATACAGTGGAGAGAGAGTGCGATACAGTGGAGAGAGAGTGCGATACAGTGGAGAGAGAGTGCGATACAGTGGAGAGAGAGTGCGATACAGTGGAGAGAGAGAGATACAGTGGAGAGAGAGAGATACCGTGGAGAGAGAGAGAGAGAGAGAGAGAGAGAGAGAGAGAGAGAGAGAGAGAGATACAGTGGAGAGAGAGAGATACAGTGGAGAGAGAGGGATACAGTGGAGAGAGAGCGATACAGTGGACAGAGAGAGAGTGTGATACAGTGGAGAGAGAATGATACAGTGGAGAGAGAATGATACAGTGGAGAGAGAGTGATACAGTGGAGAGAGAGAGAGTGATACAGTGGAGAGAGAGGGGGATACAGTTGAGAGAGAGGGATACAGTGGAGAGAGAGGGATACAGTGGAGAGAGAGGGATACAGTGGAGAGAGAGGCATACAGTGGAGAGAGATAGGGATACAGTGGGGAGAGAGAGGGATACAGTGGAGAGAGAGATAGATACAGTGGAGAGAGAGAGATACAGTGGAGAGAGAGGGATACAGTGGAGAGAGAGCGATACAGTGGACAGAGAGAGAGTGTGATACAGTGGAGAGAGAATGATACAGTGGAGAGAGAATGATACAGTGGAGAGAGAGTGATACAGTGGAGAGAGAGAGAGTGATACAGTGGAGAGAGAGGGGGATACAGTTGAGAGAGAGGGATACAGTGGAGAGAGAGGGATACAGTGGAGAGAGAGGGATACAGTGGAGAGAGAGGCATACAGTGGAGAGAGATAGGGATACAGTGGGGAGAGAGAGGGATACTGTGGAGAGAGAGATAGATACAGTGGAGAGAGAGAGATAGATAGATACAGTGGAGAGAGAGAGATAGATACAGTGGAGAGAGAGAGAGATACAGTGGAGAGAGAGAGATAGATACAGTGGAGAGAGAGAGATAGATACAGTGGAGAGAGAGATAGATACAGTGGAGAGAGAGAGAGAGATAGAGTGGAGAGAGAGAGAGATACAGTGGAGAGAGATACAGTGGAGAGAGAGGGATACAGTGGAGAGAGAGAGGGATACAGTGGAGAGAGAGGGATACAGTGGAGAGAGAGAGGGATACAGTGGAGAGAGAGAGGGATACAGTGGAGAGAGAGAGAGGGATACAGTGGAGAGAGAGAGGGATACAGTGGAGAGAGAGAGGGATACAGTGGGGAGAGAGAGGGATACAGTGGAGAGAGAGAGGGATACAGTGGAGAGAGAGAGTGATACAGTGGAGAGAGAGAGGGGGATACAGTGGAGAGAGAGAGGGATACAGTGGAGAGAGAGGGAGTGATACAGTGTGGAGAGAGTGATACAGTGTGGAGAGAGTGATACAGTGGAGAGAGAGTGATACAGTGGAGAAAGAGTGATACAGTGGAGAGAGAGTGCGATACAGTGGAGAGAGAGTGCGATACAGTGGAGAGAGAGTGCGATACAGTGGAGAGAGAGAGATACAGTGGAGAGAGAGAGATACCGTGGAGAGAGAGAGAGAGAGAGAGAGAGATACAGTGGAGAGAGAGAGATACAGTGGAGAGAGAGGGATACAGTGGAGAGAGAGCGATACAGTGGAGAGAGAGAGAGAGTGATACAGTGGAGAGAGAATGATACAGTGGAGAGAGAGTGATACAGTGCTGAGAGAGTGATAGGGTGGAGAGAGAGAGAGTGATACAGTGGAGCGAGAGGGGGATACAGTGGAGAGAGAGGGATACAGTGGAGAGAGAGGGATACAGTGGAGAGAGAGGGATACAGTGGAGAGAGAGGGATACAGTGGAGAGAGAGGGATACAGTGGAGAGAGAGGGATACAGTGGAGAGAGAGGGATACAGTGGAGAGAGGGGGATACAGTGGAGAGAGAGGGATACAGTGGAGAGAGAGGGATACAGTGGAGAGAGAGGGATACAGTAGAGAGAGAGGGTATACAGTGGAGAGAGAGAGATACAGTGCCGAGAGAGAGAGAGATACAGTGGCGAGAGAGAGAGATACAGTGGCGAGAGAGAGAGATACAGTGGCGAGAGAGAGAGATACAGTGTCGAGAGAGAGAGATACAGTGGCGAGAGAGAGAGAGATACAGGGGAGAGAGAGATAGATACAGGGGGTGCGAGAGAGATTGGTACAGGAGAGAGATAGATACAGTGGAGAGAGAGATAGAGAGAGATACAGTGGAGAGAGAGAGGGAGATACAGTGGAGAGAGAGAGAGAGATGATATAGTGGAGAGAGAGAGAGAGATGATATAGTGGAGAGAGAGAGAGATGATACAGTGGAGAGAGAGAGAGAGATGATACAGTGGAGAGAGAGAGATAGATACAGTGGAGAGAGAGATAGATACAGTGGAGAGAGAGATAGATACAGTGGAGAGAGAGATAGATACAGTGGAGGGAGAGAGAGATACAGTGGAGAGAGAGAGAGATACAGTGGAGAGAGAGAGATACAGTGGAGAGAGAGAGATACAGTGGAGAGAGAGAGGGAGATACAGTGGAGAGAGAGAGAGAGATGATATAGTGGAGAGAGAGAGAGATGATACAGTGGAGAGAGAGAGAGAGATGATACAGTGGAGAGAGAGAGATGATACAGTGGAGAGAGAGAGATAGATACAGTGGAGAGAGAGATAGATACAGTGGAGAGAGAGATAGATACAGTGGAGAGAGAGATAGATACAGTGGAGGGAGAGAGAGATACAGTGGAGAGAGAGAGAGATACAGTGGAGAGAGAGAGATACAGTGGAGAGAGAGAGATACAGTGGAGAGAGAGAGATACACTGGAGAGAGAGAGAGATACAGTGGAGAGAGAGAGATACAGTGGAGAGAGAAAGATACAGTGGAGAGAGATACAAGGGAGGGAGATAGATACGAGAGGGGGAGAGGGATTGATACAGGAGGGGAGAGAAATTTAGATACGGGGGGAGAGATAGATACAGCGGGGGAGAGAGTGATAGATACAGGGTGGGGGGCGGGGATAGAGAGAGATAGATACAAGGAGGGGAGAGAGATAGATACAGGGTGGAGAGGGAGATGGAGAGAGAGAGATAGACACGGGGGGAGAGAGAGATAGACACGGGGGGAGAGAGAGATAGATACGGGGGGAGAGAGAGATAGATACGGGGGGAGAGAGAGATAGATACGGGGGGAGAGAGAGATAGATACAAAGGGAGAGAGAGATAGATACAAAGGGAGAGAGAGATAGATACAAAGGGAGAGAGAGATAGATACAGTGGGGGAGAGAGAGATAGATACAGTGGGGGAGAGAGAGATAGATACAGTGGGGTAGAGAGAGATAGATATGGGGAGGAGAGAGAGATAGATAGATACAGGGGAGAGAGAGATAGATAGATACAGGGGAGAGAGAGAGAGATAGATACAGGGGAGAGATAGATAGATACAGGGGAGAGAGAGATATATAGATACAGGGGAGAGAGAGATAGATAGATACAGGGGGAGAGATAAATACGAGGGAGGGAGAGAGAGATAGATAGATACAGGGGGAGAGAGAGGTAGATAGATTCAGGGGGAGAGATAGATAGATACTGTGGTGAGAGAGAGATACAATGGAAAGATAGATACAGTGGAGAGAGATAGATACAGTGGAGAGAGATAGATACAGTGGAGAGAGATAGATACAGTGGAGAGAGCGAGATACAGTGGAGAGAGAGCGAGATACAGTGGAGAGAGCGAGATACAGTGGAGAGAGCGAGATACAGTGGAGAGAGCGAGATAGTGTGGAGAGAGCGAGATACAGTGGAGAGGGAGCGAGATACAGTGGAGAGCGCAAGATACAGTGGAAAGAGAGCGAGATATAGTGGAGAGAGAGAGAGATACAATGGAAAGATAGATACAGTGGAGAGAGATAGATACAGTGGAGAGAGATAGATACAGTGGAGAGAGATAGATACAGTGGAGAGAGATAGATACAGTGGAGAGAGCGAGATACAGTGGAGAGAGAGCGAGATACAGAGGAGAGAGCGAGATACAGTGGAGAGAGCGAGATACAGTGGAGAGAGCGAGATACAGTGGAGAGAGCGAGATACAGTGGAGAGGGAGCGAGATACAGTGGAGAGCGCAAGATACAGTGGAAAGAGAGCGAGATATAGTGGAGAGAGAGAGATATATAGTGGAGAGAGAGAGAGGTACAGTGGAGAGAGAGAGAGAGATACAGTGGAAGGAGAGAGATACAGTGGAGAGAGAGAGAGTGATACAGTGGAGAGAGAGAGAGAGATACAGTAGAGAGAGAGAGATACAGTGGAGAGAGAGAGATACAGTGGAGAGAGAGATAGATACAGTGGAGGGAGATAGATACAGTGGAGAGAGCGAGATACAGTGGAGAGAGAGCGAGATACAGAGGAGAGAGCGAGATACAGTGGAGAGAGCGAGATACAGTGGAGAGAGCGAGATACAGTGGAGAGAGCGAGATACAGTGGAGAGGGAGCGAGATACAGTGGAGAGCGCAAGATACAGTGGAAAGAGAGCGAGATATAGTGGAGAGAGAGAGATATATAGTGGAGAGAGAGAGAGGTACAGTGGAGAGAGAGAGAGAGATACAGTGGAAGGAGAGAGATACAGTGGAGAGAGAGAGAGTGATACAGTGGAGAGAGAGAGAGAGATACAGTAGAGAGAGAGAGATACAGTGGAGAGAGAGAGATACAGTGGAGAGAGAGATAGATACAGTGGAGGGAGAGAGAGATACAGTGCAGAGAGAGAGAGAGATACAGCGGAGAGAGAGAGAGATACAGTGGAGAGAGAGATATACAGTGGAGAGAGAGAGATACAGTGGAGAGAGAGAGATACAGTGGAGAGAGAGAGAGATACAGTGGAGAGAGAGAGATACAGTGGAGAGAGAAAGATACAGTGGAGAGAGATACAAGGGAGGGAGATAGATACGAGAGGGGGAGAGGGATAGATACAGGAGGGGAGAGAGATTTAGATACGGGGGGAGAGATAGATACAGCGGTGGAGAGAGTGATAGATACAGGGGGGGGGGCGGGGAGAGAGAGAGATAGATACAAGGAGGGGAGAGAGATAGATACAGGGTGGAGAGGGAGATGGAGAGAGAGAGATAGACACGGGGGGAGAGAGAGATAGATACGGGGGGAGAGAGAGATAGATACAAAGGGAGAGAGAGATAGACACAAAGGGAGAGAGAGATAGATACAAAGGGAGAGAGAGATAGATACAGTGGTGGAGAGAGAGATAGATATGGGGAGGAGAGAGAGATAGATAGATACAGGGGAGAGAGAGATAGATAGATACAGGGGAGAGAGAGAGAGATAGATACAGGGGAGAGATAGATAGATACAGGGGAGAGAGAGATATATAGATACAGGGGAGAGAGAGATAGATAGATACAGGGGGAGAGATAAATACGAGGGAGGGAGAAAGAGATAGATAGATACAGGGGGAGAGAGAGGTAGATAGATTCAGGGGGAGAGATAGATAGATACTGTGGTGAGAGAGAGATACAATGCAAAGATAGATACAGTGGAGAGAGATAGATACAGTGGAGAGAGATAGATACAGTGGAGAGAGATAGATACAGTGGAGAGAGATAGATACAGTGGAGAGAGCGAGATACAGTGGAGAGAGAGCGAGATACAGTGGAGAGAGCGAGATACAGTGGAGAGAGCGAGATACAGTGGAGAGAGCGAGATAGTGTGGAGAGAGCGAGATACAGTGGAGAGGGAGCGAGATACAGTGGAGAGAGAGAGAGATACAATGGAAAGATAGATACAGTGGAGAGAGATAGATACAGTGGAGAGATATAGATACAGTGGAGAGAGATAGATACAGTGGAGAGAGATAGATACAGTGGAGAGAGAGCGAGATACAGTGGAGAGAGCGAGATACAGTGGAGAGAGCGAGATACAGTGGAGAGAGCGAGATACAGTGGAGAGAGCGAGATACAGTGGAGAGGGAGCGAGATACAGTGGAGAGCGCAAGATACAGTGGAAAGAGAGCGAGATATAGTGGAGAGAGAGAGATATATAGTGGAGAGAGAGAGAGGTACAGTGGAGAGAGAGAGAGATAAAGTGGAGGGAGAGAGATACAGTGGAGAGAGAGAGAGTGATACAGTGGAGAGAGAGAGAGAGATACAGTAGAGAGAGAGAGATACAGTGGAGAGAGAGAGATACAGTGGAGAGAGAGATAGATACAGTGGAGGGAGAGAGAGATACAGTGCAGAGAGAGAGAGATACAGTGGAGAGAGAGAGAGATACAGTGGAGAGAGAGAGATACAGTGGAGAGAGAGAGATACAGTGGAGAGAGAGAGAGATACAGTGGAGAGAGAGAGATACAGTGGAGAGAGAAAGATACAGTGGAGAGAGATACAAGGGAGGGAGATAGATACGAGAGGGGGAGAGGGATAGATACAGGAGGGGAGAGAGATTTAGATACGGGGGGAGAGATAGATACAGCGGGGGAGAGAGTGATAGATACAGGGGGGGGGGGGCGGGGAGAGAGAGAGATAGATACAAGGAGGGGAGAGAGATAGATACAGGGTGGAGAGGGAGATGGAGAGAGAGAGATAGACACGGGGGGAGAGAGAGATAGATACGGGGGGAGAGAGAGATAGATACAAAGGGAGAGAGAGATAGATACGGGGGGAGAGAGAGATAGATACAAAGGGAGAGAGAGATAGATACAAAGGGAGAGAGAGATAGATACAAAGGGAGAGAGAGATAGATACAGTGGTGGAGAGAGAGATAGATACAGTGGGGGAGAGAGAGATAGATATGGGGAGGAGAGAGAGATAGATAGATACAGGGGAGAGAGAGATAGATAGATACAGGGGAGAGAGAGAGAGATAGATACAGGGGAGAGATAGATAGATACAGGGGAGAGAGAGATATATAGATACAGGGGAGAGAGAGATAGATAGATACAGGGGGAGAGAGAGGTAGATAGATTCAGGGGGAGAGATAGATAGATACTGTGGTGAGAGAGAGATACAATGGAAAGATAGATACAGTGGAGAGAGATAGATACAGTGGAGAGAGATAGATACAGTGGAGAGAGATAGATACAGTGGAGAGAGCGAGATACAGTGGAGAGAGAGCGAGATACAGTGGAGAGAGCGAGATACAGTGGAGAGAGCGAGATACAGTGGAGAGAGCGAGATAGTGTGGAGAGAGCGAGGTACAGTGGAGAGGGAGCGAGATACAGTGGAGAGAGAGAGAGATACAATGGAAAGATAGATACAGTGGAGAGAGATAGATACAGTGGAGAGAGATAGATACAGTGGAGAGAGATAGATACAGTGGAGAGAGATAGATACAGTGGAGAGAGCGAGATACAGTGGAGAGAGAGCGAGATACAGTGGAGAGAGAGAGAGATACAGTAGAGAGAGAGAGATACAGTGGAGAGAGAGAGAGAGATACAGTGGAGAGAGATATATATATATACAGTGGAGAGAGAGAGATACAGTGGAGAGAGAGATATATACAGTGGAGAGAGAGAGATATACAGTGGAGAGAGAGAGATACAGTGGAGAGAGAGATATACAGTGGAGAGAGAGAGAGATACAGTGGAGAGAGAGAGATACAGTGGAGAGAGAGATATACAGTGGAGAGAGAGAGAGAGATACAGTGGAGAGAGAGAGGGATAGAGTGGAGAGAGAGAGAGATAGAGTGGAGAGAGAGAGAGATAGAGTGGAGAGAGAGAGATAGAGTGGAGAGAGAGAGAGATAGAGTGGAGAGAGAGAGAGATAGAGTGGAGAGCGAGAGAGATAGAGTGGAGAGAGAGAGATAGAGTGGAGAGAGAGAGATAGAGTGGAGAGCGAGAGAGATAGAGTGGAGAGAGAGAGATAGAGTGGAGAGAGAGAGATAGAGTGGAGAGAGAGAGAGAGATAGAATGGAGAGAGAGAGAGATAGAGTGGAGAGAGAGAGAGATAGAGTGGAGAGAGAGAGAGATAGAGTGGAGAGAGAGAGATATACAGTGGAGAGAGATATACAGTGGAGAGAGAGAGAGAGAGAGCGATACAGTGGAGAGAGACATACAGTGGAGAGAGAGTGCGAGATACAGTGGAGAGAGAGTGAGAGATTCGGTTGAGAGAGAGTGCGAGATACAGTGGCGAGAGAGAGAGAGATACAGTGGTGAGAGAGAGAGATACAGTGGCGAGAGAGAGAGATACAGTGGCGAGAGAGAGAGATACAGTGGCGAGAGAGAGAGAGATACAGTGGCGAGAGAGAGAGATACAGTGGCGAGAGAGAGAGATACAGTGGAGAGAGAGAGAGAGATACAGGGGAGAGAGAGATAGATACAGGGGGTGAGAGAGAGATTGGTACAGGAGAGAGATATATACAGTGGAGAGAGAGATTGATACAGTGGAGAGAGAGAGGGAGATACAGTGGAGAGATAGAGAGAGAGATAGAGTGGAGAGAGATAGAGTGGAGAGAGAGAGATAGATAGAGTGGAGAGAGAGAGATAGATATAGTGGAGAGAGAGAGAGAGATAGAGTGGAGAGAGAGGGATACAGTGGAGAGAGAGGGATACAGTGGAGAGAGAGGGATACATTGGAGAGAGAGGGATACAGTGGAGAGAGAGGGATACAGTGGAGAGAGAGGGATACAGTGGAGAGAGAGGGATACAGTGGAGAGAGAGGGATACAGTGGACAGAGAGGGATACAGTGGAGAGAGAGAGGGATACAGTGGAGAGAGAGGGATACAGTGGAGAGAGAGGGATACAGTGGAGAGAGAGAAAGATACAGTGGAGAGAGAGAGAGAGATACAGTGGAGAGAGAGAGAGAGTGAGAGATACAGTGGAGGGAGAGAGAGATATATACAGTGGAGAGAGCTATATACAGTGGAGAAAGGGAGATATATACAGTAGAGAAAGAGAGATACAGTGGAGGGAGATAGAGATACAGTGGAGAGAGAGAGAGGTACAGTGGAGAGAAAAGATGGATACAGTGGAGAGAGAGATGGATACAGTGTAGAGAGAGATGGGTACAGTGGAGAGAGAGATATGGGTACAGTGGAGAGAGATATGGGTACAGTGGAGAGAGATATGGGTACAGTGGAGAGAGAGATAGATACAGTGGAGAGAGAGAGATAGATACAGTGGAGAGAGAGAGAGGGATACAGTGGAGAGAGAGAGATAGATACAGTGGAGAGAGAGAGATAGATACAGTGGAGAGAGAGAGATAGATACAGTGGAGAGAGATAGATAGATACAGTGGACAGAGAGAGAGAGCGATACAGTGGAGAGAGAGAGATAGATACAGTGGAGAGAGAGATACAGTGGAGAAAGAGAGAGAAACGGTGGGGAGAGAGAGAGATAGAGTGGAGAGAGAGAGAGATAGAGTGGAGAGAGAGAGATAGAGTGGAGAGAGAGAGAGAGATAGAGTGGAGAGAGAGAGAGGTACAGTGGAGAGAGAGAGAGGGATACAGTGGAGAGAGAGAGATAGATACAGTGGAGAGAGAGAGAGAGAGAGATAGAGTGGAGAGAGAGAGAGGTACAGTGGAGAGAGAGAGAGGGATACAGTGGAGAGAGAGAGATAGATACAGTGGAGAGAGAGAGAGAGAGAGAGATAGAGTGGAGAGAGAGAGATACAGTGGAGAGAGAGAGAGCGATACAGTGGAGAGAGAGAGATAGATACAGTGGAGAGAGAGATACAGTGGAGAAAGAGAGAGAAACGGTGGGGAGAGAGAGAGATAGAGTGGAGAGAGAGAGAGATAGAGTGGAGAGAGAGAGATAGAGTGGAGAGAGAGAGAGAGATAGAGTGGAGAGAGAGAGAGGTACAGTGGAGAGAGAGAGAGGGATACAGTGGAGAGAGAGAGATAGATACAGTGGAGAGAGAGATACAGTGGAGAAAGAGAGAGAAACGGTGGGGAGAGAGAGAGATAGAGTGGAGAGAGAGAGAGATAGAGTGGAGAGAGAGAGATAGAGTGGAGAGAGAGAGAGAGATAGAGTGGAGAGAGAGAGAGGTACAGTGGAGAGAGATACAGTGGAGAGAGAGGGATACAGTGGAGAGAGAGAGAGGGATACAGTGGAGGGAGAGGGATACAGTGGAGAGAGAGAGGGATACAGTGGAGAGAGATAGATATACAGTGGGGAGAGAGAGGGATACAGTGGAGGGAGAGAGGGATACAGTGGAGAGAGAGAGGGATACAGTGGAGAGAGAGAGAGGGATACAGTGGAGAGAGAGAGGGATACAGTGGAGAGAGAGAGGCATACAGTGGAGAAAGAGAGAGGGATACAGTGGAGAGAAAGAGGGATACAGTGGAGAGAGAGGGAGTGATACAGTGTGGAGAGAGTGATACAGTGTGGAGAGAGATTGGAGAGAGAGTGAGATACAGTGGAGAGAGAGAGAGAGAGATACCGTGGAGAGAGAGAGAGAGAGAGAGATACAGTGGAGAGAGATACAGTGGAGAGAGAGAGAGATACAGTGGAGAGAGAGCGAGAGATACAGTGGAGAGAGAGAGAGATACAGTGGAGAGAGAGATATATATATACAGTGGAGAGAGAGTGAGATACAGTGGAGGGAGAGATACAGTGGAGAGAGAGATACAGTGGAGGGGGAGAGAGAGAGATACAGTGGAGGGAGGGAGAGAGATACAGTGGAGGGAGAGGGAGAGACACAGTGGAGGGAGAGAGTTAGATACAGTGGAGAGAGAGAGATACAGTGGAGGGAGAGAGAGATACAGTGGAGAGAGAGAGAGATACAGTGGAGAGAGAGATATAGGTACAGTGGAGAGAGAGAGAGAGATACAGTGGAGAGAGAGAGAGAGAGATAGAGTGGAGAGAGAGAGAGATAGAGTGGAGAGAGAGAGAGGTACAGTGGAGAGAGAGATATAGGTACAGTGGAGAGAGAGAGATAGGTACAGTGGAGAGAGCGAGATACAGTGGAGAGAGAGAGAGAGATACAGTGGAGAGAGATAGATACAGGGGATGCGAGAGAGATTGGTACAGGAGAGAGGGGGAAGAGAGAGAGTTAGATACAGGAGAGAGGGGGAGAGAGAGAGAGACAGATACAGGAGAGAGGGGGGGAGAGAGAGAGAGAGAGAGAGATCCAGGCGGTGAGAGAGAGACGAATACAGGGTGCGAGGGAGATGGAAACAGGGGGGAGAGAGCTATAGGGGAGAGAGTGAGTTACAGGAGGAAAGAGAGAGCGAGATACGGGCGGGAGTGAGAGGCTTGGGGAGAGATAGATACAGGAGGACAGATAGAGAGAAATACGTTGGAATAGAGAGAGAAACGGGAGAGAGATAGATATAGGGGGGCAAAAGGGAATGAGATAGATACAGTGGAAAAAGAGAGAGTGAGATAATGGGGGGAGAGAGAGATACAGGGGAGAGTATAAGAGAGAGGTGAAGGGGAAAGAGAAAGATAGATACAGGGGAGGCAGAGAGAGAGACAGATACGGAGAGAGAAACAGATACGGAGAGAGAGACAGATACGGAGAGAGAGAGAGATATGGAGAGAGAGAGAGAGAGAGAGAGAGAGAGAGAGAGAGACAGATACGGATACGGAGAGAGAGAGAGAGACAGATACAGGGAGAGAGAGAGAGATATACAGTGGAGAGAGAGAGAGAGATACAGTGGAGAGAGAGAGAGATACAGTGGAGAGAGAGAGAGATACAGTGGAGAGAGAGAGAGAGATACAGGTGAGAGAGAGATAGATACAGGGGGTGCGAGAGAGATTGGTACAGGAGAGAGATAGATACAGTGGAGAGAGAGATAGATACAGTGGAGAGAGAGAGATACAGAGGAGAGAGAGAGGGAGATAGAGTGGAGGGAGAGAGAGAGATAGAGTGGAGGGAGAGAGAGAGATAGAGTGGAGGGAGAGAGATAGAGTGGAGGGAGAGAGATAGAGTGGAGGGAGAGAGATAGAGTGGAGGGAGAGAGATAGAGTGGAGAGAGAGAGATAGATAGAGTGGAGAGAGAGAGAGATAGAGTGGAGAGAGAGAGATAGAGTGGAGAGAGAGAGATAGATAGAGTGGAGGGAGAGAGATAGATAGAGTGGAGAGAGAGAGATACAGTGGAGAGAGCGTTACAGTGGAGAGAGAGAGAGAGATACAGTGGAGAGAGAGATACAGTGGAGAGAGAAGGATACCGTGGAGAGAGAGATACAGTGGCGAGAGAGAGATACAGTGGCGAGAGAGAGAGATACAGTGGAGAGAGAGTGCGAGATACAGTGGAGAGAGAGTGAGAGATACAGTTGAGAGAGAGTGCGAGATACAGTGGAGAGAGAGAGATACAGTGGCGAGAGAGAGATACAGTGGCGAGAGAGAGAGATACAGTGGCGAGAGAGAGAGATACAGTGGCGAGAGAGAGAGAGATACAGTGGCGAGAGAGAGAGATACAGTGGCGAGAGAGAGAGATACAGTGGAGAGAGAGAGAGAGAGAGATACAGGGGAGAGAGAGATAGATACAGGGGGTGCGAGAGAGATTGGTACAGGAGAGAGATAGATACAGTGGAGAGAGAGATAGATAGAGTGGAGAGAGAGAGGGAGATACAGTTGAGAGAGAGAGAGAGAGAGAGATAGAGTGAGAGAGAGAGAGATAAAGTGGAGAGAGAGAGAGATACAGTGGAGAGAGATAGATAGAGTGGAGAGAGAGAGATAGATATAGTGGAGAGAGAGGGATAGAGTGGAGAGAGAGAGAGAGATAGAGTGGAGGGAGAGAGATAGAGTGGAGAGGGAGAGATAGATATAGTGGAGAGAGAGAGATAGAGTGGAGAGAGAGAGAGAGATACAATGGAGAGAGAGCGTTACAGTGGAGAGAGAGAGAGATACAGTGGAGAGAGAGATACAGTGGAGAGAGAGAGATACAGTGGAGAGAGAGATACAGTGGAGAGAGAGAGATACAGTGGAGAGAGAGTGATACAGTGGAGAGAGAGTGATACAGTGGAGAGAGATACAGTGGAGAGAGATACAGTGGAGAGAGAGGGATACAGTGGAGAGAGAGAGAGGGATACAGTGGAGAGAGAGAGGGATACAGTGTAGAGAGATAGATACAGTGGAGAGAGAGAGATAGATACAGTGGAGAGAGAGAGATAGATACAGTGGATAGAGAGAGAGAGAGATACAGTGGAGAGAGAGAGAGATAGATACAGTGGAGAGAGAGAGAGTTAGATACAGTGGAGAGAGAGAGATATGTACAATGGAGAGAGAGAGAGAGAGAGAGCGATACAGTGGAGAGAGAGAGATAGATACAGTGGAGAGAGAGATACAGTGGAGAAAGAGAGAGAAACAGTGGGGAGAGAGAGAGATAGAGTGGAGAGAGAGAGATAGAGTGGAGAGAGAGAGATAGAGTGGAGAGAGAGAGAGAGAGATACAGTGGTGAGAGATACAGAGGAGAGAGATACAGTGGAAAGAGAGGGATACAGTGGAGAGAGAGATGGATACAGTGGAGAGAGAGAGGGATAGAGTGTAGAGAGAGAGATAGAGTGAGAGAGAGAGAGATAGAGTGGAGAGAGAGAGAGAGATAGAGTGGAGAGAGAGAGATAGAGTGGAGAGAGAGAGATAGAGTGGAGAGAGAGAGAGATAGAGTGGAGAGAGTGAGAGATAGAGTGGAGAGAGAGAGAGATAGAGTGGAGAGAGAGAGAGATAGAGTGGAGAGAGAGAGAGATAGAGTGGAGAGAGAGAGAGATAGAGTGGAGAGAGAGAGAGATAGAGTGGAGAGAGAGAGAGATAGAGTGGAGAGAGAGAGAGATAGAGTGGAGAGAGAGAGATAGAGTGGAGAGAGAGAGAGATAGAGTGGAGAGAGAGAGATAGAGTGAGAGAGAGAGAGATAGAGTGGAGAGAGAGAGAGATAGAGTGGAGAGAGAGAGATAGAGTGGAGAGAGAGAGATAGAGTGGGAGAGAGAGTGTAGAGTGGAGAGAGGAGAGATAGAGTGGGAGAGAGATTAGAGTGGAGAGAGAGAGGAAGAGAGGGTGAGTGAGATGGAGAGAGTATGGGAGTGAGTGTTTAAGTGGAGAGAGTGAGTGAGAGTTCGGTTGAGAGAGAGTGCGAGATACAGTGGCGAGAGAGAGAGATACAGTGGCGAGAGAGAGAGATACAGTGGCGAGAGAGAGAGATACAGTGGCGAGAGAGAGAGATACAGTGGCGAGAGAGAGAGATACAGTGGCGAGAGAGAGAGATACAGTGGCGAGAGAGAGAGATACAGTGGCGAGAGAGAGAGATACAGTGGTGAGAGAGAGAGATACAGTGGCGAGAGAGAGAGATACAGTGGCGAGAGAGAGAGATACAGTGGCGAGAGAGAGATATACAGTGGCGAGAGAGAGAGATACAGTGGCGAGAGAGAGAGATACAGTGGAGAGAGATAGATACAGGGGATGCAAGAGAGATTGGTACAGGAGAGAGGGGGAAGAGAGAGAGTTAGATACAGGAGAGAGGGGAGAGAGAGAGAGACAGATACAGGAGAGAGGGGGGGAGAGAGAGAGAGAGAGAGAGAGAGATCCAGGCGGTGAGAGAGAGACGAATACAGGGTGCGAGGGAGATGGAAACAGGGGGAGAGAGCTATAGGGGAGAGAGTGAGTTACAGGAGGAAAGAGAGAGCGAGATACGGGCGGGAGTGAGAGGCTTGGGGAGAGATAGATACAGGAGGACAGATAGAGAGAAATACGTTGGAATAGAGAGAGAAACGGAGAGAGATAGATATAGGGGGGCAAAAGGGAATGAGATAGATACAGTGGAAATAGAGGGAGTGAGATAATGGGGGAGAGAGAGATACAGGGGAGAGTATAAGAGAGAGGTGAAGGGGAAAGAGAAAGATAGATACAGGGGAGGCAGAGAGAGAGACAGATACGGAGAGAGAAACAGGTACGGAGAGAGAGACAGATACGGAGAGAGAGAGATATGGAGAGAGAGAGAGAGAGAGAGAGATATGGAGAGAGAGAGAGAGAGAGAGAGACAGATACGGATACGGAGAGAGAGAGAGAGAGAGACAGATACAGGGAGAGAGA
>NW_027599527.1:0-25097 GCF_964194155.1 Cetorhinus maximus
AGAGAGAGACTGAAAGAGAAAAAGAGAGGGAAGAGAGGAGAGGAGAAAAAGAATAAAGGGGAAGGAGAACAGGGAAGAGAGAAAAGAAGGTGGAGGAGAAAAGAGAGAGAAGGGGAAAGAGAAGTCGGAGGGGGGTAGAGAAAGAGAGAGAAGCGGGAAAGAAAGAAGGGAGCAGGTGAAAGGAAGGAGAGAGAGAGCGAGAAGGAGAAAGAGAAGCTGAGGGAAAGGAGATGGAGAGACGAGAAGAAAGAAAGAGAGAGAGAGAGGCGGAGAAAGATACAGAGAGGAGAGAGAGAAAACGAGGGGAGGCGAAAGGGAGAAGGCGATAGCGAGGGAGAAAGGGAGAGGAGGTGTGTGTGTCTGAGTGTGAGAGGGAGAGAGGGAGAGAGAGAGAAAACGAGGGGAGGTGAAAGGGAGAAGGCGATAGCGAGGGAGAAAGGGAGAGGAGGTGTGTGTGTCTGAGTGTGAGAGGGAGAGAGAGAGAGGAGAGAGAGAGAAAACGAGGGGAGGTGAAAGAGAGAAGGCGATAGAGAGGAGATAGAGAGGGGAGAAAGTGAGAGAAGGTGTGTGTGCGTGTGAGAGAGGGAGAGAGAGAGAGAGAGAGAAAGGGAGCGACCCAGGGGCGAGGAAATCTCAACACTCAAACGCCGCTTCAACACATCTCCGAGTCTCTTAGGAGAGGGATCACCCCACGGTCCCCTCGACAAAACCAAACTGTTTTTAAATGTGCCTCGAGCACCCTTTCAGACAGTGAGTACCAGGTCCCCAGCAGCCTCTGGGTGAAAGAAATGGACTCAACTCCCCTCTCATCAATCCAGCACATACTTTAAATTCATGCACCCTGGGTACTGACCTCCCCTGCTCAGGAAAACGCGACCCACACACCAACTCCAGACAGGACCCTCACCGCTTCGGACATCTCCGTTAAAATTCCACTCAGCCTCCACCTGTCGGAGGGTCAGTACTCGGGGAACTCCCCATTGCCGGAGGGTCAGTGCTGAGGGAGCGCCGCGCTGTCGGAGGGTCAGTGCTGAGGGAGTGCCGCACTGTCGGAGGGTCAGCGCTGAGGGAGCGCCGCACTGTCGGAGGGTCAGTGCTGAGGGAGCGCCGCACTGTCGGAGGGTCAGTGCTGAGGGAGTGCCGCACTGTCGGAGGGTCAGCGCTGAGGGAGCTCCGCGCTGTCGGAGGGTCAGTGCTGAGGGAGCGCTGCACTGTCGGAGGGTCAGTGCTGAGGGAGCGCCGCACTGTCAGAGGATCAGAGCTGTGGGAGCGCTGCGCTGTCGGTGGGTCAGTGCTGAGGGAGCGCCGCGCTGTCGGAGGGTCAGCGCTGAGGGAGAGCCGCACTGTCGGGAGGGTTAGCGCTGGGGGAGAGCCGCACTGTCAGGGGGTCAGTGCTGAGGGAGAGCCGCACTGTCGGAGGGTCAGTGCTGAGGGAGCGCCGCACTGTCGAGAGGGTCAGCGCTGAGGGAGCGCCGCGCTGTCGGAGTGTCATAGAACCATAGAAATGTTACGGCAGAGAATGAGGCCATTCAGCCCATCCTGTCTGTGCCGGCTGAGAAAAAAACTTGGCCGCCCATATCTAACCCTACCTTCCAGCCCCTGGTCCGTAGCCCTGCAGGTTACTGCACCCCAGCTGCGCATCCCGGCGCCTTTGTAAAGGAGCTGAGCATTTCAGCCTCAACCCCCAATTCAGGCAGTAAGTTCCAGACACCCACCACCCTCTGGGTGATAGCGTTTTCCCCCACCTCCCCTCTAATCCTTCTCCCAATCGCCTCAAATCTGTGGCCCCCCTGGTAACTGAGCCCCTCAGCCGAGGTCATCAGTCTTTCCCGCCCACCCTATCTCGGCCCCTCATCATTTTGGAAGCCTCGATTGGGTCGCCCTCCTTCTCAGCCTCCTCCATTCTAAGATAAACAACCCCCAGCCTGTTCAATCTCTCCTCGTAGCTCCAATTCTGCAGCCCTGGCCACATTCTTGTAAATCTCCTCCGCGCTCTCTCCAGAGCAATTAATGTCCTTCCTGTAATGTGGTGACCAGAACTGCACGCAAAATTCCAGCTGTGGCCTAACCCGCGTTTGATACAGTTCCAGCATTACACCCCCTGCTTTTGTATTCAATACCTCGTCCCGTAAAGGGAAGCGTCCCTGTACGTTCTCTTGACCACCTTGTCCACCTGCCCTGTCACCTTCAGGGACCTGTGGACATGCACTCCAAGGTCTCTCACTTCCTCAACCCCTCTCAATATCCCCCCCGTTTACTGAGTACTCCCTGGCTTTCTTTGCCCTCCCCAAAATGCATGACCTCGCGTTTCTCTGGATTGAATTCCATCTCCGTCCGCTCAACCCAACCATTAATCATCATTCTGGAGCCGACATCTATCATCTTCACCATCAAAGACGCGCCCAATCTATGTGTCACCTGTAAATTTCCCAATCATCTCTCCCACCATTTAAGTCTTAGTCATGAGTATATACAACAAGCAGCAAAGGGACCCAACCCTGAGCCCTGTGGAACACCAATGGAAACAGTTTTCCACTGGCAAAGACATCCATCGACCATTACCGTGTGTTTCCTGTCACTGGGCCAATTTTGGATCCAGCTCGCCACATCCCCCTGTATCCCATGGGCTTTTACTTCCCTGACCAGTCTGCCATGTGGCACCTTGTCAAATGCCTTACTGAAGTCCCTGTAGACAACATCCACTGCGCTACCCTCATCAATCCTCCCTGTTACTCCCTCAACAAATCTGATTAAGTTAGTAAGACACGAGCTTCCCCTCACAAAACTATGCCGATTATCCCTGATCGATCTGTGCCTTTCCCAGTGACAGTCTATCCTGTCCCTCCGAATTGTTTCCAATAATTTGCCCACCCACTGAAGTCAGACTGACCGGCCTATAATTTTCTGGCCTATCCCTCGCACCCTTTTTAAATAATGGTACAACATTCACAGACCTCCAGGCCTCTGGTACCTCACCTGTGTCTAGTGAGGATTGGAAAATGACCCTAAGAGCATCCGTTATTTCTTTCCTGGCTTCCTTCAACAGCCTGGGATGCAGTCCATAAGGCCATAAGACATAGGAGCAGAAGTAGGCCATTCGGCCATCGAGTCTGCTCCGCCATTCAATGAGATCGTGGCTGATCTGATAATCCTCAACTCCACTTTCCCGCCTTTTCCCCATAACCCCTTGATTCCCGGACTGATTAAAAATCTATCTGTCTCGGCCTTGAATATACTTAAGGACCCAGCCTCTCCAGCCCTCTGCGGTAAAGAATCCCACAGACTGACTACCCTCTGAGAGAAGAAATTCCTCCTCATCTCTGTCTTCAATGGACGACCCCCTTACTCTGAGATTATGCCCTCTGGCCCTAGACTCTCCCACAAGGAGAAACAACCTCTCAGCATCTACCCTGTCCAGCCCCCTAAGAGTTTTATATGTTTCAGTAAGGTCGCCTCTCATTCTTCTAAACTCCAATGAGCACAGGCCCAACCTACTCAACCTCTCCACATAAGAAAATCCCTCCATACCCGGAATCAACCTAGTGAACCTTGTCTAGACTGCCTCCAACGCCAGTATATCTTTCCTTAGATAAGGGGAACAAAACTGTTCTCAGTATTCTAGCTGTGGTCTGACTAGTGCCTTGTATAGTTTTAGCAAGACTTCCCCTATTTTTATACTCCATTCCCTTTGAAATAAAGGCCAACATCCCATTTCCCTTCCCTATGACCTGCTGAACTTGTATGTTAGCTTTTTGGGATTCATGCACGAGGTCCCCCAAATCCCTCTGTGCTGCAGCTTTCTGCAGCCTTTCTCCATCTGAATAATATTCAGCTCCTCTATTCTTCCTGCCAAAGTGCAGAACCTCACATTTCCCCACATTATATTCCATTTTTTGCCCACTCACTTAACCTGTCTATATCCCTCTGTAGACTCCTTGTGTCATCCTCACCACTTGCCTTCCCACCTATTTTTGTATCATTTGCAAGTTTGGCAATAGTACATCCACTTCTCTCACCTAAGTCATTAATATATATTGTAAATAACTGAGGCCCCAGCACTGATCCCTGTGGCACTCAAAGAACAAAGAACAAAGTACAGCACAGGAACAGGCCCTTCGGCCCTCCAAGCCTGCGCCGATCATATTGCCCGTCAACTAAAACATTTTGCACTTCCGGGGTCCGCATCCCTCTATTCCCATCCTATTCATGTATTGGTCAAGCTGCCTCTTAAACACCACTATCGTTCCTGCTTCCACCACCTCCTCTGGCAGCGAATTCCAGACACTCACTACCCTCTGCGTAAAAAACTTGCCCCGCACATCTCCTCTATAGTTTTCTCCTCTCACCTTAGATCTATGTCCCCTAGTAATTGACTCTTCCGCCCTGGGAAAAAGCTTCTGACTATCTCACTCTGTCCATGCCACTCATAATCTTGTAAACTTCTATCAAGTCGCCCCTCAATCTCCGTCGCTCTGGTGAGAACAATCCGAGTTTCTCCAACCTCTCCTCATAGCTAATAACCTCCAGACCAGGCAGCATCCTGGTAAACCTCCTCTGCACCCTCTCCAATGCCTCCATATCCTTCTGGTAATGTGGCGACCAGAATTGCCCGCAATATTCCAAGTGTGGCCTAACCAAGGTCCTATACAGCTGCAGCATGACTTCCCAGCTTTTATACTCAATACCCCTGCCAATGAAGGCAAGCATGCCATATGCCTTCCTGACTACCTTATCCACCTGCGTTGCCACTTTCAGTGACCTGTGGACCTGTACACCCAGATCCCTCTTCTCGTCGATGAACTTAAGGGTTCTGCCATTTACTGTATAATTCCTGCCTGTATTAGACCTTCCAAAATGTATTACCTCGCATTTGTCCGGATTAAACTCCATCTGCCACTCCTCTGCCCAAGTCTCCAACTGATCTATATCCCATTATATCCTTTGAAAATCCTCTTCACTTTCTGCAACTCCTCCAACCTTAGTGTCATCTGCAAACTTACTAATTAGCCCAGTTACATTTTCTTCCAAATCATTTATGTATACCACAAACAGCAAAGGTCCCAGCACTGATCCCTGTGGAACTCCACTAGTCACAGCTCTCCATTCAGAAAAGCACCCTTCCACTGCTACCCTCTGTCTTCTATGACCAAGCCAATTCTGTATCCATCTTGCCAGCTCACCTCTGATCCCGTGCGACTTTACCTTCTGTACCAGTCTGCCATGAGGGACCTTGTCAAAGGCCTTTCTGAAATCCATCTAGATAACATCCACTGCCCTTCCATCGTCGATCATCTTTGTCACTTCCTCGAAAAATTCGATCAAGTTAGTGAGACACGACCTCCCCTTCACAAAACCATGCTGCCTCTCACTAATACGCCCATTTGCTTCCAAATGGTAGTAAATCCTGTCACGAAGAATCTTCTCCAATAATTTCCCTACCACTGACGTAAGGCTCACCGGCCTGTAATTTCCTGGATTATCCCTGCTACCCTTCTTAAACAATGGAACAACATTGGCCATTCTCCAGTCCTCTGGGACCTCACCCGTAGCCAGTGAGGATACAAAGATTTCTGTCAAGGCCCCAGCAATCTCCTCCCTTGCCTCCCTCAGTACTCTGGGGTAGATCCCATCTGGCCCTGGGGACTTATCCACCTTAATATTCTTCAAGACGTCTAACACCTCCTCTTTTTTGATCTCAACATGATCCAGACTATCTACACACTCTTCCCTAGACAAATTGACCGCTAAGTCCTTCTCTTTGGTGAATACTGATGAGAAGTATTCATTCAGTATCTCTCCCATTTCTTCTGGCTCCACACACAGATTCCCACCTCTGTCCCTGAGTGGGCCTACCCTTTCCCTGGCTACCCTCATCCTTTTTACATATGTATAAAAGGCCTTGGGATTTTCCTTAATCCTGGTTGCCAATGACTTTTCATGACCCCTTTTAGCCCTCCTGACTCCTTGCTTAAGTTTCTTCCTACTTTCTTTATATTCTCCACGGGCTTCATCTATTCCCAGCCTTCTAGCCCTTACGATTGCTTCCCTTTTCTTTTTGACTAATCTCACAATATCCTTCGTTATCCAAGGTTCCTGAAACTTGCCATGCTTAGCCTTCATCCTAGCAGGAACATGCCGGTCCTGAATTCTTATCAACTGACGTTTGAAAGCCCCCCACATGTCTGTTGTTGATTTGCCCTCAAACATCTGCCTCCAGTCTAGATTCCTCAGTTCCTGCCTAATATTGTTATAATTAGCCTTCCCCCAATTAAGCACCTTAACCCGAGGACTCCTGTTATCCTTATCCACCAGTACCTTGAAACTTACTGAATTATGGTCACTTTTCCCGAAATGCTCCCCTACTGAAACTTCGACCACCTGGCTGGGTTCGTTCCCTAATACCAGGTCCAGTATTGCCCCTTCCCGAGTTGGACTATCTACATATTGTCTCAGGAAGCCCTCCTGGATGCACCTTACAAATTCTGCACCATCCAAACCCCTAGCACTAAGTGATTCCCAGTCAATATAGGGAAAGTTAAAATCACCCACCACAACAACCCTATTGCTTTTACATCTTTCCAAATTCTGCCTACATAACTGTTCCTCAATCTCCCGCCAGCAATTGGGAGGCCTATAGTCAACCCCCAACATTGTGACTGCACCCTTCCTATTCCGGAGCTCTACCCATATTGCCTCGCTGCATGAGCCCTCCGAGGTGTCCTCCTGTCGTACAGCTGTGATATTCCCCTTAACCAGCAGTGCAACTCCCCCACCTCTTCTACATCCCTCTCTATCCTGCCTGAAACAGCTAAATCCTGGAACGTTCATCTGCCAATCCTGTCCATCCTTCAACCAAGTCTCTGCAATAGCAATAACATCATAGTCCCAAGTACTAATCCAAGCTCTAAGCTCATCTGCCTTGCCTGTTATACTTCTCGCATTGAAACAAATGCATTTCGGACCCCCAGTCCCACTGTGTTCAGTAATTTCTCCCTGCCTGCTCTTCCTCTTAGTCCTACTGGCCATATACACTCCTACTAGTTACAGGTTGCCATCCTGAAAATGCCCCCCTTATCCCAACTCTCTGTCTTCTATGAGTTAGCCAATCCTCTATCCATGCCAATATACTATCCATAATACTCTTGTAGCCTTTACGTGTGGTACCTTATCGAACGCCTTTTGGAAATCCAAATATATTACATCTACTGGTTCCCCTTTATCTACCCTCCTTGTTACCTCTTCAAAGAATCCTAATACATTTGTCAGGCATGATTTCCCCTTCATGAAGCCTTGGAGACTCTGCTCGATTAGATTATGTAATTCTAAGTGCTCTGCTATTACACCCTGTAGAATAGACTCTAACATTTTCCCAATGACAGACATTAAGCTAACTGGCCTACAGTTACCTGTTCTTTTCTCTCCTTCCCTCTTTGAATAAGGGCCATCCATCCGGCCCTGGTGACTTATCCACCCTCAAGGATGCCAGTCCCTCCAGTCCCTCCCCTCTCACTATGCCTATTGTATCTAATATTTCACACCCCCCACCCCCCCTCCTCTTTAACTGGAATCTCTGCATCATCCCCCTCCCTTAGTGAAGACAGGGACCAAAGCACTCATTGAGAACCCTGCCCACATCTTCAGCCTCAACCCACACGTCACCATGTCCATCTCTGATAGGCCCTACACTTCCCTTAGTTATCCTCTTGCTCTCAACGTCCTGGTAAAACATCTTTGGGTTTTCTTTGACTTGACCGGCCAATATTCTTTCGTATCCTCTCTTTGATTCCCTGATTTCCATTTTTACTTCACCCCTCCTGTACTCTCTAGACCCCTCCAGGCTTTCTACGCTATTGAGTCTTTGGTGACTGGAGTAAGCTTAGATTTGGCAGATTTTCTTTGTGGGGACATGTCCACACTGTGCCCCTAGAATCTCACCCTTGAACGCCTCCCACTGCTCGTTCACTGATTTCCCTCCCAGCAACTGTCCTCAGGCCACTCTCGCCAGATCACCTCTTGGCTTCACAAAATGTTGTCTTCCCCCAATTGAGAACTTGTTCTCCTGTTCTTTCTTTGTCCTTTCCCGCAACGATGCTAAGTCTAACTATTATGGTCACTATCTTCAAAATGGTCCCCCCCACTGCTACTTCATCCACTTGCCCAGCTTCATTTCCTAAGACTGAATCTAGAATTGCGCCCCCTCCCCCCTCCCCACCTCTCGTTGGGCTTGTTATGCGCTGGCTACAAAAAGTTCTCTTGGACGCAGTTCAAGAATTTTGTTCCCTTTGTGTCCTTCACCACTGCTCATATCCCAATCGATATTGGGGTAGTTGAAGTCACAGAATCACACAGTGCAGAAGAGGCCCTTCGGCCCATCGAGTCTGCACCCGACACGTGAGAAACACCTGACCTACCTCCCTAACCCCATTTACCCGGCGCTTGGCCCCATGGCCTTGAATGTTATGAGGTGCCAAGTGCTCATCCAGGTACTTTTTAAAGGATGTGAGGCTAACCCACCTCCACCACCCTCCCAGGCAGCGCATTCCAGACCCTCACCACCCTCTGGGTAAAAAAGTTTTTCCTCACTTCCCCCCACTAAACCTCCTGCCCCTCACCTTGAACTTATGTCCCCTTGTGACTGACCCTTCAACTAAGGGGAACAGCCGCTCCCTATCCACCTGTCCATGCCCCTCATCATCTTGTCCACATCGATCAGGTCACCACCCCTCAGTCTTCTCTGCTCCAACGAAAACAACCCAAGTCTCTCCGACCTCTCTTCATAACTTAAACGTTTCATCCCAGGCAACATCCTGGTGAATCTCCTCTGCACCCCCTCCAGTGCAATCACATCCTTCCTATAATGTGGCGACCAGAACTGCCCACAGTACTCCAGCTGTGGCCTCACCAAGGTTCTACACAACTCCCAACATGACCTCCCTACGTTTGTAATCTATGCCTCGGTTGATAAAGGGCGAGTGTCCCATGTGCCTTTTTCACCACCCCCACTAACATGCCCCCTCCGCCTTCAGAGATCTATGGACACACACACGCCAAGGTCCCTTTGTTCCTCAGAACTTCCTAGTGTCATGCCGTCCATTGAATACTTCCTCATCATCCCCAACGATTGATTACTGCCCTATGGTTTCTGCACTCAGAAATGTGCCTACATGTTTGCTCTTCTACCCCCCTCTCACTCTTTGGGGGTCTGTAGTACACTCCCAGTGGTGGGGCTGCCCCATTTTTTAATGTCTGAGCTCAAACCACACGGCCTCATTTGGTGATTCATCCAGTATGTCATCCCTGCTCGCAGCTGTAATTGTTCCTTTAACCAATAATGCTACACACCCACCTTTCTCATCTTCCTTCCCCAGCCTGCCCGAAAACTCCACAACCAGGGATGTTGAGATGCCATTCTCACCCCTCCTCCAGCTAGGTTTCCGCTATACCGATGATGTCAAGCTGCCATGTGTCTATCTGTGCCCTCAACTCATCAGCTTTGTTAGTGATCCTCCCTGCATTTACATATATACCTTCTAACACTGCCGAACACTTTTTAACCATCAGTACTAAAGGCAAACAGCACTGTCGGAGGGTCAGTGCCGAGGGAGCGCTGCACTGTCGGAGAGTCAGCGCTGAGGGAGCGCCGCACTGTGGGAGGGTCAGTGCTGAGGGAGCGCCGCACTGTGGGAGGGTCAGCGCCGAGGGAGCGCCGCGCTGTGGGAGGGTCAGTGCTGAGGGGGCGCTGCACTGGCGGAGGGTCAGCGCTGAGGGAGCGCCGCACTGTCGGAGGGTCAGCGCTGAGGGAGCGCCGCACTGTCGGTTGGTCAGCGCTGAGGGAGCGCCGCACTGTCGGAGGGTCAGTGCTGAGGGAGTGCCGCACTGTCGGAGTGTCAGTGCTGAGGGAGCGCCGCACTGTCGGAGGGTCAGTGCTGAGGGAGAGCCGCACTGTCGGAGGGTCAGCGCTGAGGGAGCGCCGCACTGTCGGAGGGTCAGTGCCGAGGGAGCGCCGCACTGTCGGAGGGTCAGTGCTGAGGGAGCGCCGCGCTGTTGGAGGGTCAGCGCCGAGGGAGCGCCGCACTGTCGGAGGGTCAGTGCAGAGGGAGCGCCGCACTGTCGGAGGGTCAGTGCTGAGGGAGTGCCGCACTGTCGGAGGGTCAGTGCTGAGGGAGCGCCGCACTGTCGGAGGGTCAGTGCTGAGGGAGTGCTGCACTGTCGGAGTGTCAGTGCTGAGGGAGCGCCGCACTGTCGGAGGGTCAGTGCTGAGGGAGAGCCGCACTGTCGGAGGGTCAGCGCTGAGGGAGCGCCGCACTGTCGGAGGGTCAGTGCCGAGGGAGCGCCGCACTGTCGGAGGGTCAGTGCTGAGGGAGCGCCGTGCTGTTGGAGGGTCAGCGCCGAGGGAGCGCCGCACTGTCGGAGGGTCAGTGCAGAGGGAGCGCCGCACTGTCGGAGGGTCAGTGATGAGGGAGAGCCGCACTGTCGGAGGGTCAGTGCTGAGGGAGAGCTGCACTGTCGGAGGGTCAGCGCTGAGGGAGCGCCGCACTGTCGGAGGGTCAGTGCAGAGGGAGCGCCGCACTGTCGGAGGGTCAGTGATGAGGGAGAGCCGCACTGTCGGAGGGTCAGTGCTGAGGGAGCGCCGCACTGTCGGAGGGTCAGCGCTGAGGGAGAGCCGCACTGTCGGAGGGTGACACGGGCGTCCGACACGTCGCTGCGCGTGGGATCTTGGGGAGGGGAGGGGGCCAGAGAGGGAGAGAGAGAGAGAGGCGATGAAAAGGAAGAGCATTTCATTCCAAAACCTCGGTTGCCTCCGCTTTGCGCAACGCCACAGAGCGTTTAAGCAACATCCTGTGGACTTCGCAGCCGCTCGGAGACATGTGTGTCCCAGACCACAGTCAGCCCTCCGCTAAGCAGGGGGTCGCTGGCTGAAAAGGAGGCCGGAAGGAGGGGCCCCTCCCTCCAATCTCCCCCCCAAGCGCCCCCCATCCAACCCCAACCCCAGGAGGTGTCGGTGATCCCGGACCCACCTCCCGGAACGCCGCAGCTCTGCCGTCCGGAGTCCCGATCACCCACCTGCCCGGACCACCACCACCCGGCCCCACCAGCTGTACTGGCTCCTTACACAGATAGGGAGGGTTGTAGGGACTGGAGGAGGTTACAGAGATAGGGAGGGTTGTAGGGGCTGGAGGAGGTTACAGAGATAGGGAGGGTTGTAGGGGCTGGAGGAGGTTACAGAGATAGGGAGGGTTGTAGGGGGCTGGAGGTGGTTACAGAGATAGGGAGGGTTGTAGGGGCTGGAGGAGGTTACAGAGATAGGGAGGGCTGTAGGAGCTGGAGGAGGTTACAGAGATAGGGAGGGTTGTAGGGGCTGGAGGAGGTTACAGAGATAGGGAGGGTTGTCGGGGACTGGAGGAGGTTAGAGAGATAGGGAGGGTTGTAGGGGGCTGGAGGAGGTTACAAAGATAGGGAGGGTTGTAGGAGCTGGAGGAGGTTACAGAGATAGGGAGGGTTGTAGGGGCTGGAGGAGGTTACAGAGATAGGGAGGGGTGTAGGGGCTGGAGGAGGTTACAGAGATAGGGAGGGTTGTAGGGGCTGGAGGAGGTTACAGAGATAGGGAGGGCTGTAGGAGCTGGAGGAGGTTACAGAGATAGGGAGGGTTGTAGGGGCTGGAGGAGGTTACAGAGATAGGGAGGGTTGTCGGGGACTGGAGGAGGTTAGAGAGATAGGGAGGGTTGTAGGGGGCTGGAGGAGGTTACAAAGATAGGGAGGGTTGTAGGAGCTGGAGGAGGTTACAGAGATAGGGAGGGTTGTAGGGGCTGGAGGAGGTTACAGAGATAGGGAGGGGTGTAGGGGCTGGAGGAGGTTACAGAGATAGGAGGGTTGTCGGGGCTGGAGGAGGTTACAGAGATAGGGAGGGGTGTCGGGGCTGGAGGAGGTTACAGAGATAGGGAGGGGTGTCGGGGCTGGAAGAGGTTAGAGATAGTGAGGGGTGTAGGGGGCTGGAGGAGGTTACAGAGCTAGGGAGGGGTGTAGGGGCTGGAGGAGGTTACAGAGATAGGGAGGGGTGTAGGGGGCTGGAGGAGGTTACAGAGCTAGGGAGGGGTGTAGAGGCTGGAGGAGGTTACAGAGATAGGGAGGGGTGTAGGGGGCTGGAGGAGGTTACAGAGATAGGGAGGGTTGTAGGGGCTGGAGGAGGTTACAGAGATAGGGAGGGTTGTAGGGGACTGGAGGAGGTTACAGAGATAGGGAGGGTTGTAGGGGCTGGAGGAGGTTACAGAGATAGGGAGGGTTGTAGGGGGCTGGAGGTGGTTACAGAGATAGGGAGGGTTGTAGGGGCTGGAGGAGGTTACAGAGATAGGGAGGGTTGTAGGGGCTGGAGGAGGTTACAGAGATAGGGAGGGTTGTAGGGGCTGGAGGAGGTTACAGAGATAGGGAGGGCTGTAGGAGCTGGAGGAGGTTACAGAGATAGGGAGGGTTGTAGGGGCTGGAGGAGGTTACAGAGATAGGGAGGGTTGTCGGGGACTGGAGGAGGTTAGAGAGATAGGGAGGGTTGTAGGGGGCTGGAGGAGGTTACAAAGATAGGGAGGGTTGTAGGAGCTGGAGGAGGTTACAGAGATAGGGAGGGTTGTAGGGGCTGGAGGAGGTTACAGAGATAGGGAGGGGTGTAGGGGCTGGAGGAGGTTACAGAGATAGGAGGGTTGTCGGGGCTGGAGGAGGTTACAGAGATAGGGAGGGGTGTCGGGGCTGGAGGAGGTTACAGAGATAGGGAGGGGTGTCGGGGCTGGAAGAGGTTAGAGATAGTGAGGGGTGTAGGGGGCTGGAGGAGGTTACAGAGCTAGGGAGGGGTGTAGGGGCTGGAGGAGGTTACAGAGATAGGGAGGGGTGTAGGGGGCTGGAGGAGGTTACAGAGATAGGGAGGGTTGTAGGGGCTGGAGAAGGTTACAGAGATAGGGAGGGTTGTAGGGGCTGGAGGAGGTTACAGAGACAGGGAGGGGTGTAGGGGGCTGGAGGAGGTTACAGATATAGGGAGGGTTGTAGGGGCTGGAGGACGTTACAGAGATAGGGAGGGTTGTAGGGGCTGGAGGAGATTACAGAGATAGGGAGGGTTGTAGGGGCTGGAGGAGGTTACAGAGATAGGGAGGGGTGTAGGGGACTGGAGGAGGTTACAGAGATAGGGAGGGGTGTAGGGGGTTGGAGGAGGTTACAGAGATAGGGAGGGGTGTAGGGGGCTGGAGTAGGTTACAGAGCTAGGGAGGGTTGTAGGGGATGGAGGAGGTTACAGAGATAGGGAGGGTTGTAGGGGCTGGAGGAGGTTACAGAGATAGGGAGGGCTGTAGGGGGCTGGAGGAGGTTACAGATATAGGGAGGGTTGTCGGGGCTGGAGGAGGTTACAGATATAGGGAGGGTTGTAGGGGGCTGGAGGGGGTTACAGAGATAGGGAGGGGTGTAGGGGGCTGGAGGGGGTTACAGAGATAGGGAGGGGTGTAGGGGGCTGGAGGAGGTTACAGAGATAGGGAGGGTTGTCGGGGCTGGAGGAGGTTACAGAGATAGGGAGGGTTGTAGGGGCTGGAGGAGGTTACAGAGATAGGGAGGGTTGTCGGGGCTGGAGGAGGTTACAGAGATAGGGAGGGTTGTCGGGGCTGGAGGAGGTTACAGAGATAGGGAGGGGTGTAGGGGGCTGGAGGAGGTTACAGAGATAGGGAGGGTTGTCGGGGCTGGAGGAGGTTACAGAGATAGGGAGGGTCCAGGGGGGCTGGGGGATTGGAACTGGAATGAGATTTTGAAATTGAGGCATTGCTAGACCAGAGACCAATGTAACAGCGTCCGTGAGTGGCTGAGGGAGAGTTTAGATTAAATAATTACACACACTGGTGAGGGAGTAATTAATATTCCCGATAGCAAGAGAACCAGGAAGGTTTGTTTCATATTAACAGAACGGGTGACTTGATGAAAGACATTTGACACACTCCCCGGGACCCCCTGTAAATACTGACACACTCCCCGAGGACCCCCTGTAAATACTGACACACTCCCCGGGACCCCCTGTAAATACTGACACACTCCCCGGGGACCCCCTGTAAATACTGACACACTCCCCGGGGGACCCCCTGTAAATACTGACACACTCCCCCCGGGGACCCCCTGTAAATACTGACACACTCCCCGAGGACCCCCTGTAAATACTGACACACTCCCCGGGGGACCCCCTGTAAATACTGACACACTCCCCGAGGACCCCCTGTAAATACTGACACACTCCCCGGGGGACCCTCCTGTAAATACTGACACACTCCCCCCGGGGACCCCCTGTAAATACTGACACACTCCCCCCGGGGACCCCCTGTAAATACTGACACACTCCCCCCGGGGACCCCCTGTAAATACTGACACACTCCCCCCGGGGACCCCCTGTAAATACTGACACACTCCCCGGGGGACCCCCTGTAAATACTGACACACTCCCCATGGACCCCCTGTAAATACTGACACACTCCCCGGGGGACCCCCTGTAAATACTGACACACTCCCCGGGGACCCCCTGTAAATACTGACACACTCCCCGGGGGACCCCCTGTAAATACTGACACACTCCCCGGGGACCCCCTGTAAATACTGACACACTCCCCCCGGGGACCCTCCCTGTAAATACTGACACACTCCCCGGGGAGACCCCCCTGTAAATACTGACACACTCCCCGGGGAGACCCCCCTGTAAATACTGACACACTCCCCGGGACCCCCTGTAAATACTGACACACTCCCCCCGGGGACCCTCCCTGTTAATACTGACACCCTCCCGGCGTGACACGGAGGAGACCGACAGCAAGAGGCGTTGGGAGGGAAAGGTTTTGAGGGGCGTGTAACAGAAAGGAGGGAGATTCAGGAAGAGGGGAGAAAGAGAGAGGGAGGGAGAGAGAGAGAGAGAGAGAGAGAAGGACAGAGCTCCATCCTGTTGTGCTACCCAGACTGCTTTCCCAAGGATCCCTGTGGGAGATTTCACCCAAATGAGGATGTGGGTTAGTCTCTGTGCAACGGCATTGGTTTGTGCCCTGGTAGCCACACATGAGCCCTCTTGACATGAGCCAATTTCCTTGAACTGTCCTGTGGCTTACCAGAGATGAGAGCAAGAGGGTGGGTCAGGGAAGCCTGTTGCTATTATGTCCTGTGGCTTTTCACAAAAACACTGTACCGCTGGACTCAGATAAAGAGGTTGGTTGGAGTTGAGTCGGGGAGGGGGGGGTGGGTGTGTGTGTGCGCGGGCAAGGGATAGGCTGGTGAAGGGGGGGAGGGTGTGGGTGGGTGGTTGGTGTGTGGAAGAGGGGCGGAGGGAGAGGTAGGAGGAGAGCGGGCGGGGAGACCAGCCCAGTCTTTTACATACACACACACACACACACACACTCACACACAGAGATAGAGAGAGAGAGAGAGGAGAGAGACCCAGCCAGACAGAGTGCAGCACACAGCCTCCGGTCACACAGCCCAGGACCCTTCTGAGACACGGTCTTGGTTCCGTTGACGATCCAGCGAGAGAGAGAGAGAGAGAGCGAGAGGGAGGAGAGACAGAGAGGAGAAAGCGGAGGGGCTCACAGCACAGAAGCCCGCAGAGAGCTCCAGGGTCTTTGCCTGCCGACTCCGACACCTCAAACGCCAGCCCGTTCCCCCCTCCCCTCTCCTCTCCTCCCCCCCCAACCCACCTCAAACGCCAGCCCATTCCCCCTTTCCTCTCCTCCCAACCCACCTCAAGCGCCACCCGTTCCCCCTCTCCTCTCCTCCCCAACCCACCTCAAGCGCCACCCATTCCCCCTCTCCTCTCCTCCCCAGCCCACCTCAAGCGCCACCCATTTCCCCCTCTCATCTCTCCTCCCCCCCCAACCCACCTCAAGCGCCACCCATTTCCCCCTCTCCTCTCCCCCCCACCCACCTCAAGCGCCAGCCCATTCCCCCTCTCCTCTCCTCCCCAGCCCACCTCAAACGCCAGCCCATTCCCCCCTCTCCTCTCCTCCCCCCCAACCCACCTCAAACGTCAGCCCATTTCCCTCTCCCCCCCAACCCACCTCAAGCACCAGCCCATTCCCCCACTCCTCTCCTCCCCCCCAACCCACCTCAAGCACCAGCCCATTCCCCCACTCCTCTCCTCCCCTCCAACCCACCTCAAGCACGAGCCCATTCCCCCACTCCTCTCCTCCCCCCCAACCCACCTCAAGCACCAGCCCATTCCCCCACTCCTCTCCTCCCTTCCAACCCACCTCAAGCACCAGCCCATTCCCCCTCTCCTCTCCTCCCCCCCACCCACCTCAAACGCCATCCCATTCCCCCTCTCCTCCCCCCCACCCACCTCAAACGCCATCCCATTCCCCCACTCCTCTCCTCCCCCCCAACCCACCTCAAGCACCAGCCCATTCCCCCACTCCTCTCCTCCCTTCCAACCCACCTCAAGCACCAGCCCATTCCCCCTCTCCTCTCCTCCCCCCCACCCACCTCAAACGCCATCCCATTCCCCCTCTCCTCCCCCCCACCCACCTCAAACGCCATCCCATTCCCCCTCTCCTCCCCCCCAACACACCTCAAACGCCAGCCCATTCCCCCTCTCCTCTCCTCTCCTCTCCTCCCCCCCACCCACCCACCGCCAGTTGTCCCTCCACCTCTCTCTCCCTCCCTCTGCATGAACGAGAAGTGCAAAGACTGGCGTGCCCAGGACTCCCGATACTAGCGATGATCTGGTAAGTGCCGACGTTAGGAACGTGCGGTGGACGAGGGAGGGGGCCGGTGGGGTGGGGGTTGGGGGTGCTTTGGCAGCAGGGAGAGGGTCTAATATTTGAGTGGGGCAAGGAGGAGGGGGCCGCAATTCAGGACAGGCGAGAGGGGGCTGGACAGCACATTCATGGAAGGGGGGAGGGTTTGGGGTAGAGTAGGAGAGGGAGAGACTGTTTCCCAGTGGGCGGGAGGGTCGGTAACCAGAGGGGACACAGATTGAAGAGAATCGGGAACAGAACCAGAGGGTGGGGGTGGGTGGGGAGGGGGAGATGAGGAGAATTATTTTTTATAAACACAGCGAGTTGTTGTGATCTGGAAGGCGCTGCCTGAAAGGGCGGTGGAAGCAGATTCAATAGGAGGGGCGGGGAATCGGATAAATACTGGAAGGGGAAAAATGTGCAGGGATATGGGGGCGGGGGGAGAGGGGAAGAGCGGAAGTGTGGGGGGAGCAGGAGGAGAGCGGGGACGAATCGGATAGACCCCTCAAAGAGTCAGCAGAGGCACGATGGGCTGAATGGTCTCCGGCGGCGTTGGACGATTCTCCAGCAGTGTGACGCGGGCTAGTGGATTTTCGGACACTCAGGGAGTCGAGGGGTGGGGCGGGGGGGAGAGCGTGTTCGAGGTCGAGGATGGGCTGTGATCTTATTGGATGGGGTAGCAGGCGCGAGGGCCCGAGTGGCCTCCACCCACTAATGTTTCTTATGTCCCAATGTTTCCTCTGCTGAGAAACCAGTTTATAACACATGGGCTTAATTTTCGACCGGGTAGTTCAACGGTTAAACCAGCAAACCTGACCCAGCCCGGTGTGGAGGGAGAGGGAAAGAGAGAGAGAGAGAGAGAGGGAGGGAGAGAGGGAGAGGGACAGAGGGAGAGGGAGTGAGGCAGAGAAAACACACAGATAGGCAGAGGGGAGAGAGAGAGAGAGAAACAGAGAAAGAGACACGGGCTGAAAGACAGAGAAAGAGAGAGAACAGACAAAGCGAGAGAGAGAGAGAAAGGGACAAACACATGTGAGAGGGGAGCGAGAGAGGGGGGGACAGAGAAAGACTATGCCCCATCAAACACTCCCAGGACAGGTACAGCACGGGGTTAGATACAGAGTAAAGCTCCCTCTACACCGTCCCCATCAAACACTCCCAGGACAGGTACAGCACGGGGTTAGATACAGAGTAAAGCTCCCTCTACACCGTCCCCATCAAACACTCCCAGGACAGGTACAGCACGGGGTTAGATACAGAGTAAAGCTCCCTCTACACCGTCCCCATCAAACACTCCCAGGACAGGTGCAGCACGGGGTTAGATACAGAGTAAAGCTCCCTCTACACCGTCCCCATCAAACACTCCCAGGACAGGTACAGCACGGGGTTAGATACAGAGTAAAGCTCCCTCTACACCGTCCCCATCAAACACTCCCAGGACAGGTACAGCACGGGGTTAGATACAGAGTAAAGCTCCCTCTACACCGTCCCCATCAAACACTCCCAGGACAGGTACAGCACGGGGTTAGATACAGAGTAAAGCTCCCTCTACACCGTTCCCATCAAACACTCCCAGGACAGGTACAGCGCGGGGTTAGATACAGAGTAAAGCTCCCTCTACACTGTCCACATCAAACACTCCCAGGGCAGGTACAGCACGGGGTTAGATACAGAGTAAAGCTCCCTCTACACCGTCCCCATCAAACACTCCCAGGACAGGTACAGCACGGGGTTAGATACAGAGCAAAGCTCCCTCTACACCGTCCCCATCAAACACTCCCAGGACAGGTACAGCACGGGGTTAGATACAGAGTAAAGCTCCGTCTACACCGTCCCCATCAAACACTCCCAGGACAGGTACAGCACGGAGTTAGATACAGAGTAAAGCTCCCTCTACACCGTCCCCATCAAACACTCCCAGGACAGGTACAGCACGGGGTTAGATACAGAGTAAAGCTCCCTCTACACCGTCCCCATCGATGTATCTCTGTTACATTGGAAGAGGAACACCCCATACTGCCGCAGAGTGACTTTTCTCCATTTCCTGCTCCTGCTTTAAGCTGATGGATAATTTTGTGCTGTTACCTGGAATGGTTGGAACAATGGAAGAGGAAAATTCACAGAAAGACAGAGACAGAGAGAGAGAGAGAGAGAGAGACAGAGAGAGACAGAGAGAGAGAGAGAAAGAGAGAGACAGAGAGAGAGACAGAGAGAGACAGAGAGAGAGAGACAGAGAGAGAGAGAGAGAGACAGAGAGAGAGAGACAGAGAGAGACAGAGAGAGAGAGAGAGAGAGACAGAGAGACAGAGAGAGAGAGAGAGAGACAGAGAGAGAGAGACAGAGAGAGACAGAGAGAGAGACAGAGAGAGACAGAGAGAGAGAGAGAGAGAGAGAGAGAGAGGGAGAGAGAGAAAGGGAGAGAATCGGACAGAGAAGAAACACGGATCATTGAAGAGAGAGAGGATGCTTTTTGATGTTGCAGTATAGGGAGCGAGGCAGCCGATTTGCGCACAGCAAGATCCCACAAACAGCAAAGTGATGAATGCCCACGTCACCTGCTTTTTAGTGATGCTGGTTCCGGGATGAATATGAACCCTGGGACAGCGGGGAAGACCCCCCCCCCACCACCTTCTCTCCTTCAAAACATCTTTTGAATCCACCCGGGGCCCTGGTTTAACGTCTCATCCGAAAGACGGGACCTCCGACAGTGCGGCTCTCCCTCAGCGCTGACCCTCCGACAGTGCGGCGCTCCCTCAGCGCTGACCCTCCGACAGTGCGGGTCTCCCTCAGCACTGACCCTCCGACAGTGCGGCACTCCCTCAGCACTGACCCTCCGACAGTGCGGCTCTCCCTCAGCGCTGACCCTCCGACAGTGCGGGTCTCCCTCAGCACTGACCCTCCGACAGTGCGGGTCTCCCTCAGCGCTGACCCTCCGACAGTGCGGCGCTCCCTCAGCACTGACCCTCCGACAGTGCGGGTCTCCCTCAGCGCTGACCCTCCGACAGTGCGGGTCTCCCTCAGCACTGACCATCCGACAGTGCGGCTCTCCCTCAGTACTGACCCTCCGACAGTGCGGGTCTCCCTCAGCACTGACCCTCCGACAGTGCGGCTCTCCCTCAGTACTGACCCTCCGACAGTGCGGCGCTCCCTCAGCACTGACCCTCCGACAGTGCGGGTCTCCCTCAGCGCTGACCCTCCGACAGTGCGGGTCTCCCTCAGCGCTGACCCTCCGACAGTGCAGCTCTCCCTCAGCGCTGACCCTCCGACAGTGCAGCTCTCCCTCAGCGCTGACCCTCCCACAGTGCGGGTCTCCCTCAGCACTGACCCTCCGACAGTGCGGGTCTCCCTCAGCACTGACCGTCCGACAGTGCGGGTCTCCCTCAGCACTGACCCTCCGACAGTGCGGCTCTCCCTCAGCACTGACCCTCCGACAGTGCGGCGCTCCCTCAGCACTGACCCTCCCAGAGTGCGGCGCTCCCTCAGCGCTGACCCTCCGACAGTGCGGCACTCCCTCAGCGCTGACCCTCCCACAGTGCCCCTCTCCCTCAGCGCTGACACCCCGACAGTGCGGCGCTCCCTCAGCACTGACCCTCCGACAGTGCGGCACTCCCTCAGCACTGACCCTCCGACAGTGCAGCCCTCCCTCAGTACCGCCCCTCTTGACAGTGCAGCACTCCCTCGGGACCGCCTCTCCGACAGTGCAGCACGACCTCAGTACCGCCCCTTCTGACAGCAGAGCATTCCCTCGGCACCGACCCTTTGACAGTGCGGCACTCCCTCAGCGCCGCCCATCTGACAGTGCAGCACTCCCTCAGGACCCACCCTCCCAAACAGGAGAGAAGTGGGAGAGCACCAGGGAGATCCCTGCATGAGCCGGGACTGAATCTGAAGGGGCCAGTAGTGAGAACAGTTTACAGCTCCATGTATCGCCTAGAGACTGTGAGTTACTTGACGTGAGTTTGGGTGACTTGTCTGGCACTTGATGGCCCTAGTGTTTCAGGAGAAGAGAAGTGGCAAAGTATCTGGTGTTCCTACTCCTGATCGTTGTCCAGTGTGCCGTAGGGGCTGTGTGTGTCTCTACGTGTGCACGGGTGAGTGTGTGTGCGTGAGTGTGTGTGTGACCGTGCGTGTGGGGCTGTCTGTCTGTCTGTGTCTCTCTGGCTATCTGTAGTGTGTGTGTATCCATCTGTGGGAGAGGCTTTGGGTGTTGGTGTGTGTCTGGGAGCCTCCGTGTTTGTGTGTGTGCGTAAAATGTATGCATTAAATGTGTGAGAGTATGTTTGTGTGTCTGTGTGTCTCTGTGCAAATGAATGGCTGTTTATGGCTCTGTGTCCATGTCTCTGCATGTGAGGGGTTTTTGTGTGTGAGGGTTTCTGTGTGTGTGAGGGATTATGTGAGGGGTGTGTGTGTGTGTGAAGGGTTTATGAGTGAGGGGCGTGTGTGTGTGTGAAGGGTTTATGAGTGAGGGGTGTTTGTGTGTGTGAAGGGTTTATGAGTGAGGGGTGTGTGTGTGTCTGAGGGTTTATGAGTGAGGGGTGTGTGTGTGTGAAGGGTTTATGAGTGAGGGGTGTGTGTGTGTGAGGGTTTATGAGTGAGGGGTGTGTGTGTGTGAAGGGTTTATGAGTGAGGGGCGTGTGTGTGTGTGAAGGGTTTATGAGTGAGGGGTGTTTGTGTGTGTGAAGGGTTTATGAGTGAGGGGTGTGTGTGTGTGTGTGAGCGTTTATGAGTGAGGGGTGTGTGTGTGAGGGTTTATGAGTGAGGGGTGTGTGTGTGTGTAGGGTTTATGAGTGAGGGGAGTGTGTGTGTGTGAAGGGTTTATGAGTGAGGGGTGTGTGTGTGTGTGAAGGGTTTATGAGTGAGGGGTGTGTGTGTGTGTGAAGGGTTTATGAGTGAGGTGTGTGTGTGTGTGTGTGAGGGTTTATGAGTGAGGGGTGTGTGTGTGTGTGTGAGGGTTTATGAGTGAGGGGTGTGTGTGTGTGTGAAGGGTTTATGAGTGAGGGGTGTGTGTGTGTGAGAGGGTTTATGAGTGAGGGGTGTGTGTGTGTGTGTGGTGTGAGGGTTTATGAGTGAGGGTGTGTGTGTGTGTGTGTGTGTGTGAGGGGTGTGTGTGTGTGTGAAGGGTTTATGAGTGAGGGGTGTGTGTGTGTGTGAAGGGTTTATGAGTGAGGGGTGTGTGTGTGTGAAGGGTTTATGAGTGAGGGGTGTGTGTGTGAGGGTTTATGAGTGAGGGGTGTGTGTGTGTGTGAGGGTTTATGAGTGAGGGGTGTGTGTGTGTGAGGGTTAATGAGTGAGGGTGTGTGTGTGTGTGTGAGGGTTTATGAGTGAGGGGTGTGTGTGTGTGTGTGAGAGTTTATGAGTGAGGGGTGTGTGTGTGTGAGGGTTTATGAGTGAGGGGTGTATGTGTGTGTGAAGGGTTTATGAGTGAGGGGTGTGTGTGTGTGAGGGTTTATGAGTGAGGGGTGTGTGTGTGAGGGTTTATGAGTGAGGGGTGTGTGTGTGTGTGAGGGTTTATGAGTGAGGGGTGTGTGTGTGTGTGAGGGTTTATGAGTGAGGGGTGTGTGTGTGTGAGGGTTTATGAGTGAGGGGTGTGTGTGTGTGAGGGTTTATGAGTGAGGGGTGTGTGTGTGTGAGGGTTTATGAGTGAGGGGTGTGTGTGTGTGTGAGGGTTTATGAGTGAGGGGTGTGTGTGTGTGTGTGAAGGGTTTATGAGTGGGGAGTGTGTGTGTGTGTGAGGGTTTATGAGTGAGGGGTGTGTGTGTGTGAAGGGTTTATGAGTAAGGGGTGTGTGTGTGTGAAGGGTTTATGAGTGAGGGGTGTGTGTGTGTGTGTGAAGGGTTTATGAGTGAGGGGTGTGTGTGTGTGTGTGAGGGTTTATGAGTGAAGGGTGTGTGTGTGTGTGTGAAGGGTTTATGAGTGAGGGGTGTGTGTGTGTGTGAAGGGTTTATGAGTGAGGGGTGTGTGTGTGTGTGAGGGTTTATGAGTGAGGGGTGTGTGTGTGTGAGGGTTTATGAGTGAGGGGTGTGTGTGTGTGTGTGAGGGTTTAGGAGTGAGGGGTGTGTGTGTGTGTGAAGGGTTTATGAGTGAGGGGTGTGAATGTGTGAAGGGTTTATGAGTGAGGGTTGTGTGTGTGTGTGTGTGAGGGTTTATGAGGGAGGGGTGTGTGTGTGTGTGTGAGGGTTTATGAGTGAGGGGTGTGTGTGTGTGTGAGGGTTTATGAGTGAGGGGTGTGTGTGTGTGTGTGTGAGGGTTTATGAGTGAGGGGTGTGTGTGTGTGTGAGGGTTTATGAGTGAGGGGTGTGTGTGTGTGTGAGGGTTTATGAGGGGTGTGTGCGTGTGAAGGGAGAATGAGTGAGGGGGTGTGTGTGTGTGTCTGTGTGAGGGGTGTGTGTGTGTGTGAAGGGTTTATGAGTGAGGGGTGTGTGTGTGTGCGAAGGGTTTATGAGTGAGGGGTGTGTGTGTGTGTGAGGGTTTATGAGTGAGGGGTGTGTGTGTGTGTGAGGGTTTATGAGTGAGGGGTGTGTGTGTGTGTGAGGGTTTATGAGTGAGGGGGGTGTGTGTGTGTGTGTGAGGGTTTATGAGTGAGGGGTGTGTGTGTGTGAAGGATTTATGAGTGAGGGGTGTGTGTGTGTGTGAAGGGTTTATGAGTGAGGGGTGTGTGTGTGTGTGTGAGGGTTTATGAGTGAGGGGGGTGTGTGTCTGTGAAGGGTTTATGAGTGAGGGGTGTGTGTGTGTGTGAGGGTTTATGAGTGAGGGGGGTGTGTGTGTGTGTGTGAGGGTTTATGAGTAGGGGTGTGTGTGTGTGTGAGGGTTTATGAGTGACGGTGTGTGTGTGTGTGTGAGGGTTTATGAGTGAGGGGTGTGTGTGTGTGAGGGTTTATGAGTGAGGTGTGTGTGTGTGTGTGTGAGGGTTTATGAGTGAGGGGTGTGTGTGTGTGTGTGAGGGGTTTATGAGTGAGGGGTGTGTGTGTGTGCGTGAAGGGTTTATGAGTGAGGGGTGTGTGTGTGTGTGAAGGGTTTATGAGTGAGGGGTGTGTGTGTGTGTGAGGGTTTATGAGTGAGGGGTGTGTGTGTGTGTGTGAGGGTTTATGAGTGAGGGGTGTGTGTGTGTGTGAGGGTTTATGAGTGAGGGGGGTGTGTGTGTGTGTGTGAGGGTTTATGAGTGAGGGGTGTGTGTGTGTGAAGGATTTATGATTGAGGGGTGTGTGTGTGTGTGAAGGGTTTATGAGTGAGGGGTGTGTGTGTGTGTGTGAGGGTTTATGAGTGAGGGGGGTGTGTGTCTGTGAAGGGTTTATGAGTGAGGGGTGTGTGTGTGTGTGAGGGTTTATGAGTGAGGGGGGTGTGTGTGTGTGTGTGAGGGTTTATGAGTAGGGGTGTGTGTGTGTGTGAGGGTTTATGAGTGAGGGGTGTGTGTGTGTGAAGGGTTTATGAGTGAGGGTGTGTGTGTGAGGGTTTATGAGTGAGGGGTGTGTGTGTGTGTGAGGGTTTATGAGTGACGGGTGTGTGTGTGTGTGTGAGGGTTTATGAGTGAGGGGTGTGTGTGTGTGAGGGTTTATGAGTGAGGGGTGTGTGTGTGTGAGGGTTTATGAGTGAGGGTGTGTGTGTGTGTGTGAGGGTTTATGAGTGAGGGTGTGTGTGTGTGAGGGTTTATGAGTGAGGGGTGTGTGTGTGTGAGGGTTTATGAGTGAGGGTTGTGTGTGTGTGTGAGGGTTTATGAGTGAGGGGTGTGTGTGTGTGTGTGAGGGTTTATGAGTGAGGGGGTGTGTGTGTGTGTGTGAAGGGTTTATGAGTGAGGGGTGTGTGTGTGTGCGTGAAGGGTTTATGAGTGAGGGGTGTGTGTGTGTGAGGGTTTATGAGTGAGGGGTGTGTGTGTGAGGGTTTAGAGTGAGGGGTGTGTGTGTGTGTGTGAGGGTTTATGAGTGAGGGGTGTGTGTGTGTGTGTGAGGGTTTATGAGTGAGGGGTGTGTGTGTGTGTGGGTGTATGAGTGAGGGGTGTGTGTGTGTGTGTGTGAGGGTTTATGAGTGAGGGGTGTGTGTGTGTGTGTGTGGGGTTTATGAGTGAGGGGTGTGTGTGTGTGTGTGAGGGTTTATGAGTGAGGGGTGTGTGTGTGTGTGTGAGGGTTTAGGAATGAGGGGTGTGTGTGTGTGTGAATGGGTTTATGAGTGAGGGGTGTGTGTGTGTGTGTGAAGGGTTTATGAGTGAGGGGTGTGTGTGTGTGTGTGTGAGGGGTTTATGAGTGAGGGGTGTGTGTGTGTCTGAGGGTTTATGAGTGAGGGGGTGTGTGTGTGTGTGAAGGGTTTATGAGTGAGGGGTGTGTGTGTGAGGGTTTATGAGTGAGGGGTGTGTGTGTGTGTGTGAGGGTTTATGAGTGAGGG
>NW_027599528.1:0-25079 GCF_964194155.1 Cetorhinus maximus
GGTCAGTGCTGAGGGAGAGCCGCACTGTCGGAGGGTCAGTGCTGAGGGAGCGCCGCACTGTCGGAGGGTCAGTACTGAGGGAGCCCCGCACTGTCGGAGGGTCAGTGCTGAGGGAGTGCCGCACTATCGGAGGGTCAGTACTGAGGGAGCCCCGCACTGTCGGAGGGTCAGTACTGAGGGAGAGCCGCACTGTCGGAGGGTCAGTACTGAGGAGCGCAGCACTGTCGGAGGGTCAGTGCTGAGGGAGCGCCGCACTGTCGGAGGGTCAGTGCTGAGGGAGCGCCGCACTGTCGGAGGGTCAGTACTGAGGGAGCGCGTCAGTTCTGAGGGAGCGCCGCACTGTCGGAGGGTCAGTACTGAGGGAGAGCCGCACTGTCGGAGGGTCAGTACTGAGGGAGCGCAGCACTGTCGGAGGGTCAGTGCTGAGGGAGCGCCGCACTGTCGGAAGGTCAGTACTGAGGGAGAGCCGCACTGTCGGAGGGTCAGTACTGAGGGAGCGCAGCACTGTCGGAGGGTCAGTGCTGAGGGAGCGCCGCACTGTCGGAGGGTCAGTGCTGAGGGAGCGCCGCACTGTCGGAGGGTCAGTACTGAGGGAGCGCCGCACTGTCGGAGGGTCAGGACTGAGGGAGCGGCGCACTGACGGAGGGTCAGCACCGAGGGAGATCCGCACTGTTGGAGGGTCAGTACTGAGGGAGAGCCGCACTGTCGGAGGGTCAGTACTGAGGGAGCGCCGCACTGTCGGAGGGTCACTGCTGAGGGAGCGCCGCACTGTCGGAGGGTCAGTGCTGAGGGAGAGCCGCACTGTCGGAGGGTCAATGCTGAGGGAGCGCCGCACTGTTGGAGGGTCAGTGCTGAGGGAGCGCCGCACTGTCGGAGGGTCAGTGCTGAGGGAGCGCCGCACTGTCGGAGGGTCAGCACCGAGGGAGCGCAGCACTGTCGGAGGGTCAGTGCTGAGGGAGAGCCGCACTGTCGGTGGGTCAGTGCTGAGGGAGCGCCGCATTGTCGGAGGGTCAGTGCTGAGGGAGAGCCGCACTGTCGGAGGGTCAGTACTGAGGGAGAGCCGCACTGTCGGAGGGTCAGTACTGAGGGAGCGCCGCACTGTCGGAGGGTCAGTGCTGAGGGAGCACTGCACTGTCGGAGGGTCAGTGCTGAGGGAGAGCCGCACTGTCGGAGGGCCCATTCTCTCATTCTGTCCTTTGGTCATTGGTTCTTCGGCCGCTTTGCCCAGGTTCCTGCTCTCTGTTGGCGAGCTGTGCAACCAAGGGAGGGGTCATGCTCGCTCGACCTAGGATGGCTCGTTCTGGGGGGGGAATCCATTCGTTTTTTTAGGGGGGTGGGTGATGGTGGGGTCACAGATCGCTGATTGGCATGGGGAACTTTTCCCCCATCCCTCCAACCCCCACCCCAACGACCTCTGCTATTCGCCTGTGGAAGCCTGCGCAGTTTTGCACAGCTGCTTCCCGGAAGTCGTTTGCGAGGGCGAGGAGCAGCCCAAGCTCCTCGTGCGCTGTCCCATCCAACACCCTCATTTCCCCCTCCCCTCGACCCACCCACCACCACCCCCTGCCGCCCCAGAGAGCCCTGTCCTCACCTGGCCCACGATGGGTTTCCGGCAGGCCGTACAGGAGCCCTTGGTGACAGTGGAGATTCCCTGCCGGCTGAGATTGGACTGGAGCATTCCCAGCATGTTGTCCAGGTTCCCGGTGGGAATGGCGGCCGGGGTCTCGCTGGAGGGGGCCGGAGAGACGATTGTCACACTCGGCTGTGTGGCAGGCTGAGGCGTGGGCTGTCCGGGGAGGGAGGGAGGGAGGGAGGGAGCGAGGGAGGGAGAGGGGACAGACGGAGGGGGGAGAGAGAGAGGGAGGTGGGGGGGAAGAGAGAGAGGGAGGTGGGGGAGAGAGAGAGGGAGATGGGGGGAAGAGGGAGAGGGAGATGGGGGGAAGAGAGAGAGAGAGGTGGGGGGAAGAGAGAGAGGGAGGTGGGGGGAGAGAGAGGGAGGCGGGGGGGAAAGAGAGGGAGGTGGGGGGGAGAGAGGGAGGTGGGGAGAGGGGAAGGTGCGGTGGGGAGAGGGGGAGGGGGGAGACAGAGAGGGAGGTGGGGAGAGAGAGGGAAGTGGGGAGAGAGGGAGGTGGGGAGGGAGGTGGGGAGAGAGGGAGGGAGGTGGGGAGAGAGGGAGGTGGGAAGAGAGGGAGGTGGGGAGAGAGGGAGGGTGGTGGGGAGAGGGGGAGGTGGGGAGAGAGGGAGGGAGGTGGGGAGAGAGGGAGGGTGGTGGAGAGAGAGGGAGGTGGGGAGAGAGGGAGGGTGGTGGGGAGAGGGGGAGGTGGGGAGAGAGGGAGGGAGGTGGGGAGAGAGGGAGGTGGGGAGAGAGGGAGGGAGGTGGGGAGAGAGGGTGGTGGGGAGAGAGGGAGGTGGGGAGAGAGGGAGGTGGGGAGAGAGGGAGGGAGGTGGGGAGAGAGGGAGGTGGGGAGAGAGGGAGGTGCGGTGGAGAGAGCACGGGGCAGACAGAGGGAGGCGGAGTGGAGAGAAAGGGGAGAGAGATGGAGGGAGGGAGAGCGAGTTAAATGAGGGAGGGGTGAGAAAGAGAGCAGAGGGAGGGAGAGTCAGGTGCAGGGAGGGAGTGTAGGTGGAGGGAGGGAGGGGAGAGGCCCCGGAGAGGGGTAGAGAGGGAACGAGAGAGGGAGGGACATGGAGAGGGTAGAGATGGAGTGATGAGAGTGGGGTGGAGGGGGAGATAGAGGAGAGACAGAAAAGGAGAGGGAGCGAGGAGAGAGAGAGAGAGAGAGAGTGTGAAACATCAAACTGCATCAAGCACACACCCTCCCTGTGTACAGTCCCTCCAATCCCACCTCAAACAGAGCAACTCACAGCCTGAGAGATTGGAGGATCCCAGCAGCTAGAGTGGTATCCAAACCACTGTCCACCGATGGAGGCTTCAGAGAGGGAGAGTGACTCGCACAGGATCTCCATTCGCATGGGACCGACAGACATCTGACCACTTCCCCCCTCTGGGACCGGGTGTCACAGTGCGTTAGATACGCTGTCCTTTCCCCCTCTGGGACCGGGTGTCACAGTGCGTTAGATACACTGTCCTTTCCCCCTCTGGGACCGGGTGTCACAGTGCGTTAGATACGCTGTCCTTTCCCCCTCTGGGACCGGGTGTCACAGTGCGTTAGATACACTGTCCTTTCCCCCTCTGGGACCGGGTGTCACAGTGCGTTAGATACACTGTCCTTTCCCCCTCTGGGACCGGGTGTCACAGTGCGTTAGATACACTGTCCTTTCCCCCTCTGGGACCGGGTGTCACAGTGCGTTAGATACACTGTCCTTTCCCCCTCTGGGACCGGGTGTCACAGTGCGTTAGATACACTGTCCTTTCCCCCTCTGGGACCGGGTGTCACAGTGCGTTAGATACTCTGTCCTTCCCCCCTCTGGGTCCAGGTGTCACAGTGCATTAGATACACTGTCCTTTCCCCCTCTGGGACCGGGTGTCACAGTGCGTTAGATACACTGTCCTTTCCCCCTCTGGGACCGGGTGTCACAGTGCGTTAGATACGCTGTCCTTTCCCCCCTCTGGGACCGGGTGTCACAGTGCGTTAGATACACTGTCCTTTCCCCCTCTGGGACCGGGTGTCACAGTGCGTTAGATACGCTGTCCTTTCCCCCCTCTGGGACCGGGTGTCACAGTGCGTTAGATACACTGTCCTTTCCCCCTCTGGGACCGGGTGTCACAGTGCGTTAGATACGCTGTCCTTTCCCCCTCTGGGACCGGGTGTCACAGTGCGTTAGATACACTGTCCTTTCCCCCTCTGGGACCGGGTGTCACAGTACGTTAGATACACTGTCCTTTCCCCCTCTGGGACCGGGTGTTACAGTGCGTTAGATACACTGTCCTTTCCCCCTCTGGGACCGGGTGTCACAGTGCGTTAGATACACTGTCCTTTCCCCCTCTGGGACCGGGTGTCACAGTGCGTTAGATACACTGTCCTTTCCCCCTCTGGGACCGGGTGTCACAGTGCGTTAGATACACTGTCCTTTCCCCTGTTCCCTGGGGGTTACCTCCCAGTCCAGGACGCTCTGAGATATCCCTGACCCAGTGAGCAAGCCTCCTAGAGGAGGAATATTTATACTCACTTGGCTGTGGAGTTGAAAATCTGAGAGTGAGGCCATTAACTTGTCAAGTTCCAGTGTGGCTGATGTTGCCGATGTCTTTGGCTGTGTCTGGGGGACAGAGCAACTGCCGAGAGAGAGAAAATGCGACATGAGTCAGGATGGACATATTAGTACTCCTTCACTCCCTCCTTTCCTCCCTACCTCCACCTCAGCTCCTCTGCTCCTTTCCTCCTTTCAACTTCCCCCTACTCTATCCCTCCTTACTCCATCCCTCCTCCTCACCTCCCTCCCATCCCTTCCCCCTACCTTCTCTTCCTCCCCACTCCCTCGGTCCCCTCCCTTGCTGCTTCCATTTTGGCCGCCACGGTCACGTGACCTGTTTACATAGGAAATTCCCATTCTCAATGTTGACATGCTATTGTACAATGTGGTGACCTGGACGAGAGATGGCTCCCGACGGACCCACATCGGAATATTCACAACGGCGATAGCTTTCTGCCAACATTGACCCTGAACTCACGTGATCACCGGCTGTGCTCCACTCCCCGTCTCCTTCAAGGCCTCCCGCTCCTCAGGAACCTGCTTCCGGAATGTTCCTTCATCCGGCAGGGTGGAGACCATCTCCAGCTCTGGCTCCTTCCCTGCATCCCGACTCTCAGCTGGTTTCCCTGGAGGGAACTGTGCCAGAATTTCATCTGGAATGGAGAGGGACAGAGAGAGAAAGAGAGAGGGACAGAGAGAGAGAGAGAGAGAGAGGGGGGGACAGAGAGAGAGAGGGACAGATAGAGAAAGAGAGAGGGACAGAGAGAGAGAGAGGGACAGAGAGAGAAAGAGCGAGAGAGAGGGACAGAGAGAGAGAGGGACAGAGAGAGAGGGAGAGGGACAGAGAGAGAGGGAGAGGGACAGAGAGAGAGAGGGACAGAGAGAGAGAGAGAGAGAGAGGGACAGAGAGAGAGAGAGGGGAGGGACAGAGACAGAGAGGGACAGATAGAGAAAGAGAGAGGGACAGAGAGAGAGAGAGGGACAGAGAGAGAAAGAGCGAGAGAGAGGGACAGAGAGAGAGAGGGACAGAGAGAGAGGGAGAGGGACAGAGAGAGAGGGACAGAGAGAGAGAGAGAGGGACAGAGAGAGGGAGGGACAGAGAGATGGAGGGACAGAGAGAGAGAGAGGGACAGAGAAAGAGAAGGACAGAGAGAGAGGGACAGAGAGAGGGACAGAGAGAGAGAGGGACAGAGAGAGAGAGGGGGACAGAGAGAGGGGGACAGAGAGAGAGAGGGACAGAGAGAGAGAGGGACAGAGAGAGAGAGGGACAGAGAGAGAGGGGGGGAGAGAGAGAGAGAGGGACAGAGAGAGAGGAACAGAGAGAGAGAGGGACAGATAGAGAGGGAGGGACACAGGGAGAGGGACAGAGAGAGAGAGAGGGACAGAGAGAGAGAGAGGGACAGAGAGAGAGAGAGGGACAGATAGAGAGAGAGAGGGACAGAGAGAGAGGGACAGAGGGACACAGGGAGAGGGACAGAGAGAGAGATGGACAGGGAGAGGGAGAGAGAGAGAAGGAGGGAGAGAGAGAGAGGGAGGGACAGAGATGGAGAGGGAGGGACAGAAAGAGAGAGGGAGGGACAGAGATGGAAAGGGAGGGACAGAAAGAGAGAGAGGGAGGGAGGGACAGAGAGAGAGAGGGAGAGACAGGGAGCGGGAGAGAGAGAGGACGACAGAGCGAGAGAAAGAGAGAGGGTGACAGAGAGAGAGAGAGAGAGAGAGAGACGGAGTGAGAGAGTGGGGGGGGGTGACAGAGAGACAGACATGTGTGAGGTTGGAAATTCCAAGGGATAAGGCCATGTCTGGACAGAGAGACCCCATTTGTAAAAGGGTCCCCTGTGGGAGAGACCCCCTCTTTAACAGGGGTCCCTGATGGAGAGACTCCCTCTTTACCAGGGGTCCCCGACGGAGAGACTCCCTCTTTAACAGGGGACCCGACGGAGAGACTCCCTCTTTAACAGGGGTCCCTGACGGAGAGACTCCCTCTTTAACAGGGGTCCCCGACGGAGAGACTCCCTCTTTAACAGGGGTCCCTGACGGAGAGACTCCCTCTTTAACAGGGGTCCCTGACGGAGAGACTCCCTCTTTACCAGGGGTCCCCGACGGAGAGACTCCCTCTTTAACAGGGGTCCCCGACGGAGAGACTCCCTCTTTAACAGGGGTCCCCGACGGAGAGACTCCCTCTTTAACAGGGGTCCCTGACGGAGAGACTCCCTCTTTAACAGGGGTCCCTGACGGAGAGACTCCCTCTTTAACAGGGGTCCCCGACGGAGAGACTCCCTCTTTAACAGGGGTCCCCGACGGAGAGACTCCCTCTTTAACAGGGGTCCCTGACGGAGAGACTCCCTCTTTAACAGGGGTCCCTGATGGAGAGACTCCCTCTTTACCAGGGGTCCCCGACGGAGAGACTCCCTCTTTAACAGGGGTCCCCGACGGAGAGACCCCCTCTTTAACAGGGGTCCCTGACGGAGAGATTCCCTCTTTAACAGGGGTCCCCGAAGGAGAGACTCCGTCTTTAACAGGGGTCCCCGACGGAGAGACTCCCTCTTTAACAGGGGTCCCCGACGGAGAGACTCCCTCTTTAACAGGGGTCCCTGACGGAGAGACTCCCTCTTTAACAGGGGTCCCTGACGGAGAGACTCCCTCTTTAACAGGGGTCCCCGACGGAGAGACTCCCTCTTTAACAGGGGTCCCCGACGGAGAGACTCCCTCTTTAACAGGGGTCCCCGACGGAGAGACTCCCTCTTTAACAGGGGTCCCCGACGGAGAGACTCCCTCTTTAACAGGGGTCCCCGACAGAGAGACTCCCTCTTTAACAGGGGTCCCTGACGGAGAGACTCCCTCTTTACCAGGGGTCCCCGACGGAGAGACTCCCTCTTTAACAGGGGTCCCCGACGGAGAGACCCCCTCTTTAACAGGGGTCCCTGACGGAGAGATTCCCTCTTTAACAGGGGTCCCCGAAGGAGAGACTCCGTCTTTAACAGGGGTCCCCGACGGAGAGACTCCCTCTTTAACAGGGGTCCCCGACGGAGAGACTCCCTCTTTAACAGGGGTCCCCGACGGAGAGACTCCCTCTTTAACAGGGGTCCCCGACGGAGAGACTCCCTCTTTAACAGGGGTCCCTGACGGAGAGACTCCCTCTTTAACAGGGGTCCCCGACGGAGAGACTCCCTCTTTAACAGGGGTCCCTGACGGAGAGACTCCCTCTTTAACAGGGGTCCCTGACCGAGAGACTCCCTCTTTAACAGGGGTCCCTGACGGAGAGACTCCCTCTTTAACAGGGGTCCCTGACGGAGAGACTCCCTCTTTAACAGGGGTCCCTGACGGTGAGCCACTTACCGGTGATGTTGAATTGGGCTGTGTTCAGCTCCTGGAGGAGTCGATCCAGTTCGGAGAGGCCGCCGCCCACCATGGTCGAATTGCCAGTCGGAGCCTGCTCGCTCGCCTTGGGTTTGCACACGGTGCTGTGGGGAGAGGTAGAGTCAGGCAGGCAGTAACAAGTCACGGCGAGGGTGGGCACGAGGGCAGGATGGTGGGCCGGGTTCCCAACTCTTCGGTTGAAGAGGTCCACAGTTTCATGGCATAGTGGCCTCCCCATTCGATCCCAAGCCAAGTGTTGCAGGGGCTGGAGGAGGTTACAGAGATAGGGAGGGGAGTAGGGGCTGGAGGAGGTTACAGAGATAGGGAGGGGTGTAGGGGCTGGAGGAGGTGAAAGAGATAGGGAGGGTTGTAGGGGCTGGAGGAGGTTGCAGAGATAGGGAGGTTTGTAGGGGCTGGAGGAGGTTACAGGCATAGGGAGGGTTGTAGGGATGGAGGAGGTTAAAGAGATAGGGAGTGTTGTAGGGGCTGGAGGAGGTTAAAGAGATAGGGAGGGTTGTAGGGATGGAGGAGGTTACAGAGATAGGGAGTGTTGTAGGGGCTGGAGGAGGTTAAAGAGATAGGGAGGGATGTAGGGGCTGGAGGAGGTAACAGAGATAGGGAGGTTTGTAGGGGCTGGAGGAGGTTACAAAGATAGGGAGGGTTGTAGGGGCTGGAGGAGGTTACAGAGATAGGAAGGGTTGTAGGGGCTGGAGGAGGTTACAGGGATAGGGAGGGTTGTAGGGGCTGGAGGAGGTTACTGAGATAGGGAGGGTTGTAGGGGCAGGAGGAGGTTACAGAAATAGGGAGGGTTGTATGGGCAGCAGGAGCATACAGAGATAGGGAGTGTTGTAGGGACTGGAGGAGGTTACAGAGATAGGGAGGGTTGTAGGGGCTGGAGGAGGTTACAGAGATAGGGAGGGTTTTAGGGGCTGGAGGAGGTTACAGAGATAGGGAGGGTTGTAGGGGCTGGAGGAGGTTACAGAGATAGGGATGGTAGTAGGGGCTAGAGGAGGTTACAGAGATAGGGAGGGGTGTAGGGGCTGGAGGAGGTTACAGAGATAGGGAGGGTTGTCGGGCTGGAGGAGGTTACAGAGATAGGGAGGGTTGTAGGGGCTGGAGGAGGTTACAGAGATAGGGAGGGTTGGAAGGACTGGAGGAGGTTACAGAGATAGGGAGGGTTGTAGGGGCTGGAGGAGGATACAGACATAGGGAGGGTTGTAGGGGCTGGGGGAGGTTACAGAGATAGGGAGTGTTGTAGGGGCTGGAGGAGGTTACAGAGATAGGGAGGGGAGTAGGGGCTGGAGGAAATTACAGAGATAGTGAGGGGTGTAGGGGGTGGAGGAGGTTACAGAGATAGGGAGGGTTGTAGGGGCTGGGGGAGGTTACAGACATAGGGAGGGTTGTAGGGGCAGGGGGAGCTTACAGAGATAGGGAGGATTGTAGGGACCGGGGGAGGTTACAGAGATAGGGAGGGTTGTAGGGGCTGGAGGAGGTTACAGAGATAGGGAGGGTTGTAGGGGCTGGAGGGGGTTACAGAGATAGTGAGGGTTGTAGGGGCTGGAGGAGGTTACAGAGATAGGGAGTTATGTAGGGGCTGGAGGAGGATAAAGAGATAGGGAGGGTTGTAGGGGCTGGAAGAGGTAACAGAGATAGGGAGGGGTGTAGGGGCTGGAGGAGGTTACAGAGATAGGGATGGTTGTAGGGACTGGAGGAGGTTACATAGATAGGGATGGTTGTAGGGGCTGGAGGAGGTTACAGAGATAGGGAGGGTTGTACGGGCTGGAGGAGGTTACAGAGATAGGGAGGGTTGTAGGGGCTGCAGGAGGTTACAGATATAGGGAGGGTTGTAGGGGCTGGAGGAGGTTACAGAGATAAGGACGGTTGTAGGGGCTGGAGGAGGATACAGAGATAGGGATGGTTGTAGGGGCTGGAGGAGCTTACAGAGATTGGGAGGGTTCTAGGTGCTGGGGGAGGTTATAGAGATAGGGAGGGGTGTAGGGGGCTGGAGGTAGTTACAGAGATAGGGAGGGTTGTAGGGGCTGGAGGAGGTTACAGAGATAGGGAGGCTTGTAGGGGCTGGAGGAGGTTACAGAGATAGGGAGGGTTGTAGGGGCTGGAGGAGGTTACAGAGATAGGGAGGCTTGTCGGGGCTGGAGGAGGTAAAAGAGATAGGGAGGGGTGTAGGTGAATGGAGGAGGTGACAGAGGTAGGGAGGGTTGTAGGGGGCTGGAGGAGGTTACAGAGATAGGGAGTGTTGTCGGGTCTGGAGGAGGTTACAGAGACAGGGAGGGGTGTAGGGGCTGGAGGAGGTTACAGGGATAGGGAGGGTTGTAGGGGCTGGAGGGGGTTACAGAGATAGGGAGGGTTGTAAGGGCTGGAGGAGGTTACTGAGATAGGGAGGGGTGTAGGGGCTGGAGGAGGTTACAGATATAGGGTTGTAGTGGCTGGAGGAGGTTACAGAGATAGGGAGTGTTGTAGGGACTGGAGGAGGTTACAGAGATAGGGAGGGTTGTAGGGGCTGGAGGAGGTTACAGAGATAGGGAGGGTTTTAGGGGCTGGAGGAGGTTACGGAGATAGGGAGGGTTGTAGAGGCTGGAGGAAGTTACAGAGATAGGGATGGTAGTAGGGGCTGGAGGAGGTTACAGAGATAGGGAGGGGTGTAGGGGCTGGAGGAGGTTACAGAGATAGGGAGGGTTGTCGGGCTGGAGGAGGTTACAGAGATAGGGAGGGTTGTAGCGGCTGGAGAAGGTTACAGAGATAGGGAGGAGTGTAGGGGCTGGAGGAGGTTACAGAGATAGCGATGGTTGAAGGGGCTGGAGGAGGTTACAGCGATAGGGAGGGTTGTAGGGGCTGTGGGAGGTTACAGAGATAGGGAGGGTTGTCGGGCTGCAGGAGGTTACAGAGATGGGGAGGCTTGTAGGGGCTGGAGAAGGTTACAGAGATAGGGAGGGGTGTAGGGGCTGGAGGAGGTTATAGAGATAGCGATGGTTGTAGGAGTTGGAGGAGGTTACAGAGATAGGGAGGGGTGTTAGGGCTGGAGGAGGTAACAGAGATTGGGAGGGGTGTAGAGGCTGGAGGAGGTTACAGAGATGGGGAGGGGTGTAGGGGCTGGAGGATGTTACAGAGATAGGGAGGGTTGTAGGGGCTGGGGGAGGTTACAGAGATAGGGAGGGGTGTAGGGGGCTGGAGGTGGTTACAGAGATAGGGAGGGTTGTAGGTGCTGGGGGAGGTTACAGAGATAGGGAGGGTTGTAGGGGCATGAGGAGGTTACAGAGATAGGGAGGGGTGTAGGGGCTGGAGGAGGTTACAGAGATAGGGAGGGTTGTAAGGACTGGAGGAGGTTACAGAGATAGGAAGGGTTGTAGGGGCTGGAGGAGGTTACAGAGATAGGGAGGGTTGTCGGGCTGCAGGAGCATACAGAGATAGGGAGTGTTGTAGGGACTGGGGGAGGTTACAGAGATAGGGAGGGTTGTAGGGGCTGGAGGAGGTTACAGAGATAGGGAGGGTTGTAGGGGCTGGAGGAGGTTACAGAGATAGGGAGGGTTGTAGGGGCTGGAGGAGGTTACAGAGATAGGGAGGGTTGTAGGGGCTGGAGGAGGTTACAGAGATAGGGAGGGTTGTAGGGGCTGGAGGAGGTTACAGAGATAGGGAGGGTTGTAGGGGCAGGAGGAGGTTACAGAGATAGGGAGGGTTTTAGGGGCTGGAGGAGGTTACGGAGATGGGGAGGGTTGTAGGGGCTGGAGGAAGTTACAGAGATAGGGATGGTAGTAGGGGCTGGAGGAGGTTACAGAGATAGGGAGGGTTGTAGGGGCTGGAGGTGGTTACAGAGATAGGGAGGGGTGTAGGGGCTGGAGGAAGTTACAGAGATAGGGATGGTAGTAGGGTCTGGAGGAGGTTACAGAGATAGGGAGGGGTGTAGAGGCTGGAGAAGGTTACAGAGATAGGGAGGGTTTTGGGGCTGGAGGAGGTTACAGAGATAGGGAGGGTTGCAGGGGCTGGGGGAGGTTACAGAGATAGGGAGGGGTGTAGGGGCTGGGGGAGGTTACAGAGATAGGGAGGGTTGTAGGGGCTGGAGGAGGTTACAGAGATAGGGAGGGTTGTCGGGCTGGAGGAGGTTACAGAGATAGGGAGGAGTGTAGGGGCTGGAGGAGGTTACAGAGATAGCGATGGTTGTAGGGGCTGGAGGAGGTTACAGAGATAGGGAGAGGTGTAAGGGCTGGAGGAGGTTACAGAGATAGGGAGGGTTGTCGGGGCTAGAGGAGGTTACAGAGATAGGGAGGGTTGTAGGGGCTGGAGGAGGTTACAGAGATAGGGAGGGGTGTAGGGGGCTGGAGGTGGTTACAGAGATAGGGAGGGATGTAGGGGCTGGGGGAGGTTCCAGAGATTGGGAGGGTTGTCGGGCTGCAGGAGGTTACAGAGATAGGGAGGTTTGTAGGGGCTGGAGAAGGTTACAGAGCTAGGGAGGGTTGTAGGGGCTGGGGGAGGTTACAGAGATAGGGAGGGTTGTAGGGGCTGGAGGAGGTTACAGCGATAGGGAGGGGTGTAGGGGCTGGAGGAGGTTACAGAGATAGGGAGGGTTGTAAGGACTGGAGGAGGTTACAGAGATAGGAAGGGTTGTAGGGGCTGCAGAAGGATACAGACATAGGGAGGGTTGTAGGGGCTGGAGGAGGTTACAGAGATAGGGAGTGTTGTAGGGGCTGGAGGAGGTTACAGAGATCGGGAGGGGAGTAGGGGCTGGAGGAAGTTACAGAGATAGGGAGGGGTGTAGGGGGTGGAGGAGGTTACAGAGATAGGGAGGGTTGTAGGGGCTGGAGGAGGTTACAGAGATAGGGAGTGTTGTAGGGGCTGGAGGAGGTTACAGAGATAGGGAGGGGAGTAGGGGCTGCAGGAAGTTACAGAGATAGTGAGGGGTGTAGGGGGTGGAGGAGGTTACAGAGATAGGGAGGGTTGTAGGGGCTGGGGGAGGTTACAGAGATAGGGAGGGTTTTAGGGGCTGGAGGAGGTTACAGAGATAGGGAGGGTTGTAGGGGCTGGAGGAGGTTACAGAGATAGGGAGGGTTGTAGGGGCTGGAAGAGGTAACAGAGATAGGGAGGGGTGTAGGGGCTGGAGGAGGTTACAGAGATAGGGATGGTTGTAGGGACTGGAGGAGGTTACATAGATAGGGATGGTTGTAGGGGCTGGAGGAGGTTACAGAGATAGGGAGGGTTGTACGGGATGGAGGAGGTTACAGAGATAGGGAGGGTTGTAGGGGCTGCAGGAGGTTACAGAGATAGGGAGGGTTGGAAGGACTGGAGGAGGTTACAGAGATAGGGAGGGTTGTAGGGGCTGGAGGAGGATACAGACATAGGGAGGGTTGTAGGGGCTGGGGGAGGTTACAGAGATAGGGAGTGTTGTAGGGGCTGGAGGAGGTTACAGAGATAGGGAGGGGAGTAGGGGCTGGAGGAAATTACAGAGATAGTGAGGGGTGTAGGGGGTGGAGGAGGTTACAGAGATAGGGAGGGTTGTAGGGGCTGGGGGAGGTTACAGACATAGGGAGGGTTGTAGGGGCAGGGGGAGCTTACAGAGATAGGGAGGATTGTAGGGACCGGGGGAGGTTACAGAGATAGGGAGGGTTGTAGGGGCTGGAGGAGGTTACAGAGATAGGGAGGGTTGTAGGGGCTGGAGGGGGTTACAGAGATAGTGAGGGTTGTAGGGGCTGGAGGAGGTTACAGAGATAGGGAGTTATGTAGGGGCTGGAGGAGGATAAAGAGATAGGGAGGGTTGTAGGGGCTGGAAGAGGTAACAGAGATAGGGAGGGGTGTAGGGGCTGGAGGAGGTTACAGAGATAGGGATGGTTGTAGGGACTGGAGGAGGTTACATAGATAGGGATGGTTGTAGGGGCTGGAGGAGGTTACAGAGATAGGGAGGGTTGTACGGGCTGGAGGAGGTTACAGAGATAGGGAGGGTTGTAGGGGCTGCAGGAGGTTACAGATATAGGGAGGGTTGTAGGGGCTGGAGGAGGTTACAGAGATAAGGACGGTTGTAGGGGCTGGAGGAGGATACAGAGATAGGGATGGTTGTAGGGGCTGGAGGAGCTTACAGAGATTGGGAGGGTTCTAGGTGCTGGGGGAGGTTATAGAGATAGGGAGGGGTGTAGGGGGCTGGAGGTAGTTACAGAGATAGGGAGGGTTGTAGGGGCTGGAGGAGGTTACAGAGATAGGGAGGCTTGTAGGGGCTGGAGGAGGTTACAGAGATAGGGAGGGTTGTAGGGGCTGGAGGAGGTTACAGAGATAGGGAGGCTTGTCGGGGCTGGAGGAGGTAAAAGAGATAGGGAGGGGTGTAGGTGAATGGAGGAGGTGACAGAGGTAGGGAGGGTTGTAGGGGGCTGGAGGAGGTTACAGAGATAGGGAGTGTTGTCGGGTCTGGAGGAGGTTACAGAGACAGGGAGGGGTGTAGGGGCTGGAGGAGGTTACAGGGATAGGGAGGGTTGTAGGGGCTGGAGGGGGTTACAGAGATAGGGAGGGTTGTAAGGGCTGGAGGAGGTTACTGAGATAGGGAGGGGTGTAGGGGCTGGAGGAGGTTACAGATATAGGGTTGTAGTGGCTGGAGGAGGTTACAGAGATAGGGAGTGTTGTAGGGACTGGAGGAGGTTACAGAGATAGGGAGGGTTGTAGGGGCTGGAGGAGGTTACAGAGATAGGGAGGGTTTTAGGGGCTGGAGGAGGTTACGGAGATAGGGAGGGTTGTAGAGGCTGGAGGAAGTTACAGAGATAGGGATGGTAGTAGGGGCTGGAGGAGGTTACAGAGATAGGGAGGGGTGTAGGGGCTGGAGGAGGTTACAGAGATAGGGAGGGTTGTCGGGCTGGAGGAGGTTACAGAGATAGGGAGGGTTGTAGCGGCTGGAGAAGGTTACAGAGATAGGGAGGAGTGTAGGGGCTGGAGGAGGTTACAGAGATAGCGATGGTTGAAGGGGCTGGAGGAGGTTACAGCGATAGGGAGGGTTGTAGGGGCTGTGGGAGGTTACAGAGATAGGGAGGGTTGTCGGGCTGCAGGAGGTTACAGAGATGGGGAGGCTTGTAGGGGCTGGAGAAGGTTACAGAGATAGGGAGGGGTGTAGGGGCTGGAGGAGGTTATAGAGATAGCGATGGTTGTAGGAGTTGGAGGAGGTTACAGAGATAGGGAGGGGTGTTAGGGCTGGAGGAGGTAACAGAGATTGGGAGGGGTGTAGAGGCTGGAGGAGGTTACAGAGATGGGGAGGGGTGTAGGGGCTGGAGGATGTTACAGAGATAGGGAGGGTTGTAGGGGCTGGGGGAGGTTACAGAGATAGGGAGGGGTGTAGGGGGCTGGAGGTGGTTACAGAGATAGGGAGGGTTGTAGGTGCTGGGGGAGGTTACAGAGATAGGGAGGGTTGTAGGGGCATGAGGAGGTTACAGAGATAGGGAGGGGTGTAGGGGCTGGAGGAGGTTACAGAGATAGGGAGGGTTGTAAGGACTGGAGGAGGTTACAGAGATAGGAAGGGTTGTAGGGGCTGGAGGAGGTTACAGAGATAGGGAGGGTTGTCGGGCTGCAGGAGCATACAGAGATAGGGAGTGTTGTAGGGACTGGGGGAGGTTACAGAGATAGGGAGGGTTGTAGGGGCTGGAGGAGGTTACAGAGATAGGGAGGGTTGTAGGGGCTGGAGGAGGTTACAGAGATAGGGAGGGTTGTAGGGGCTGGAGGAGGTTACAGAGATAGGGAGGGTTGTAGGGGCTGGAGGAGGTTACAGAGATAGGGAGGGTTGTAGGGGCTGGAGGAGGTTACAGAGATAGGGAGGGTTGTAGGGGCAGGAGGAGGTTACAGAGATAGGGAGGGTTTTAGGGGCTGGAGGAGGTTACGGAGATGGGGAGGGTTGTAGGGGCTGGAGGAAGTTACAGAGATAGGGATGGTAGTAGGGGCTGGAGGAGGTTACAGAGATAGGGAGGGTTGTAGGGGCTGGAGGTGGTTACAGAGATAGGGAGGGGTGTAGGGGCTGGAGGAAGTTACAGAGATAGGGATGGTAGTAGGGTCTGGAGGAGGTTACAGAGATAGGGAGGGGTGTAGAGGCTGGAGAAGGTTACAGAGATAGGGAGGGTTGTAGGGGCTGGAGGAGGTTACAGAGATAGGGAGGGTTGCAGGGGCTGGGGGAGGTTACAGAGATAGGGAGGGGTGTAGGGGCTGGGGGAGGTTACAGAGATAGGGAGGGTTGTAGGGGCTGGAGGAGGTTACAGAGATAGGGAGGGTTGTCGGGCTGGAGGAGGTTACAGAGATAGGGAGGAGTGTAGGGGCTGGAGGAGGTTACAGAGATAGCGATGGTTGTAGGGGCTGGAGGAGGTTACAGAGATAGGGAGAGGTGTAAGGGCTGGAGGAGGTTACAGAGATAGGGAGGGTTGTCGGGGCTAGAGGAGGTTACAGAGATAGGGAGGGTTGTAGGGGCTGGAGGAGGTTACAGAGATAGGGAGGGGTGTAGGGGGCTGGAGGTGGTTACAGAGATAGGGAGGGATGTAGGGGCTGGGGGAGGTTCCAGAGATTGGGAGGGTTGTCGGGCTGCAGGAGGTTACAGAGATAGGGAGGTTTGTAGGGGCTGGAGAAGGTTACAGAGCTAGGGAGGGTTGTAGGGGCTGGGGGAGGTTACAGAGATAGGGAGGGTTGTAGGGGCTGGAGGAGGTTACAGCGATAGGGAGGGGTGTAGGGGCTGGAGGAGGTTACAGAGATAGGGAGGGTTGTAAGGACTGGAGGAGGTTACAGAGATAGGAAGGGTTGTAGGGGCTGCAGAAGGATACAGACATAGGGAGGGTTGTAGGGGCTGGAGGAGGTTACAGAGATAGGGAGTGTTGTAGGGGCTGGAGGAGGTTACAGAGATCGGGAGGGGAGTAGGGGCTGGAGGAAGTTACAGAGATAGGGAGGGGTGTAGGGGGTGGAGGAGGTTACAGAGATAGGGAGGGTTGTAGGGGCTGGAGGAGGTTACAGAGATAGGGAGTGTTGTAGGGGCTGGAGGAGGTTACAGAGATAGGGAGGGGAGTAGGGGCTGCAGGAAGTTACAGAGATAGTGAGGGGTGTAGGGGGTGGAGGAGGTTACAGAGATAGGGAGGGTTGTAGGGGCTGGGGGAGGTTACAGAGATAGGGAGGGTTTTAGGGGCTGGAGGAGGTTACAGAGATAGGGAGGGTTGTAGGGGCTGGAGGAGGTTACAGAGATAGGGAGGGTTGTAGGGGCTGGAAGAGGTAACAGAGATAGGGAGGGGTGTAGGGGCTGGAGGAGGTTACAGAGATAGGGATGGTTGTAGGGACTGGAGGAGGTTACATAGATAGGGATGGTTGTAGGGGCTGGAGGAGGTTACAGAGATAGGGAGGGTTGTACGGGATGGAGGAGGTTACAGAGATAGGGAGGGTTGTAGGGGCTGCAGGAGGTTACAGAGATAGGGAGGGTTGTAGGGGCTGGAGGAGGTTACAGAGATAAGGACGGTTGTAGGGGCTGGAGGAGGATACAGAGATAGGGATGGTTGTAGGGGCTGGAGGAGCTTACAGAGACTGGGAGGGTTCTAGGTGCTGGGGGAGGTTACAGAGATAGGGAGGGGTGTAGGGGGCTGGAGGTAGTTACGGAGATAGGGAGGGTTGTAGGGGCTGTAGGAGGTTACAGAGATAGGGAGGCTTGTAGGGGCTGGAGGAGGTTACAAAGATAGGGAAGCTTGTCGGGGCTGGAGGAGGTTACAGAGATAGGGAGGGTTGTCGGGGCTGGACGAGGTTACAGAGATAGGGAGGCTTGTAGAGGCTGGAGACGGTTACAGAGATAGGGAGGGGTGTAGGGACTGGAGGAGGTTACAGAGATAGGGATGGTTGTAGCGGCTGGAGAAGGTTACAGAGATAGGGAGGGGTGTAGGGGCTGGAGGAGGTTACAGAGATAGGGATGGTTGTAGGGGCTGATGGAGGTTACAGAGATAGGGAGGGGTGTAGGGGCTAGCGGAGGTTACAGAGATAGGGTGGGTTGTAGGGGCAGGAGGAGGTAACAGAGATAGAGAGGGGTGTAAGGGCTGGAGGAGGTTACAGAGATTGGGAGGGGTGTAGGGGGTTGAGGGGGTTACAGAGATAGGGAGGGGTGTAGGGGCTGGGGGAGGTTACAGAGATAGGGAGGGGTGTAGGGGGCTGGAGGTGGTTACAGAGATAGGGAGGGTTGTAGGTGCTGGGGGAGGTTACAGAGATAGGGAGGGTTGTAGGGGCTGGAGGAGGTTACAGAGATAGGGAGGGTTGTAGTGGCTGGAGGAGGTTACAGAGATAGGGAGTGTTGTAGGGACTGGGGGAGGTTACAGAGATAGGGAGGGGTGTAGGGGCTGGAGGAGGTTACAGAGATAGCGAGGGTTGTCGGGCTGGAGGAGGTTACAGAGATAGGGAGGGTTGTAGGGGCTGGAGGAGGTTACAGAGATAGGGAGGGTTGTAGGGGCTGGAGGAGGTTACAGAGATAGGGAGGGTTGTAGCGTCTGGAGAAGGTTACAAAGATAGGGAGGAGTGTAGGGGCTGGAGGAGGTTACAGAGATAGCGATGATTGTAGGGGCTGGAGGAGGTTACAGCGATAGGGAGAGGTGTAGGGGCTGGAGGAGGTTACAGAGATAGGGAGGGTTGTCGGGGCTGGAGGAGGTTACAGAGATAGGGAGGGTTGTCGGGGCTAGAGGAGGTTACAGAGATAGGGAGGGTTGTAGTGGCTGGAGGAGGTTACAGAGATAGGGAGGGTTGTAGGTGCTGGAGGAGGTTACAGAGATAGGGAGGGGTGTAGGGGGCTGGAGGTGGTTACAGAGATAGGGAGGGTTGTAGGGGCTGGGGGAGGTTACAGAGATAGGGAGGGTTGTCGGGCTGCAGGAGTTTACAGAGATAGGGAGGCTTGTAGGGGCTGGAGAAAGTTACAGAGATAGGGAGGGGTGTAGGGGCTGGAGGATGTTACAGAGATAGGGAGTGTTGTATGGGCTGGGGGAGGTTACAGAGATAGGGAGGGGTGTAGGGGGCTGGAGGTGGTTACAGAGATAGGGAGGGTTGTAGGGGCTGGGGGAGGTTACAGAGATAGGGAGGGTTGTAGGGGCAGGAGGAGGTTACAGAGATAGGGAGGGGTGTAGGGGCTGGAGGAGGTTACAGAGATAGGGAGGGTTGTAAGGACTGGAGGAGGTTACAGAGATAGGAAGGGTTGTAGGGGCTGGAGGAGGTTACAGAGATAGGGAGGGTTGTATGGGCAGCAGGAGCATACAGAGATAGGGAGTGTTGTAGGGACTGGGGGAGGTTACAGAGATAGGGAGGGTTGTAGGGGCTGGAGGAGGTTACAGAGATAGGGATGGTTGTAGGGGCTGGAGGAGGTTACAGAGGTAGGGAGGGTTGTACGGGCTGGAGGAGGTTACAGAGATAGGGAGGGTTGTAGGGGCTGCAGGAGGTTACAGAGATAGGGAGGGTTGTAGGGGCTGGAGGAGGTTACAGAGATAAGGACGGTTGTAGGGGCTGGAGGAGGATACAGAGATAGGGATGGTTGTAGGGGCTGGAGGAGCTTACAGAGATTGGGAGGGTTCTAGGTGCTGGGGGAGGTTACAGAGATAGGGAGGGGTGTAGGGGGCTGGAGGTAGTTACAGAGATAGGGAGGGTTGTAGGGGCTGGAGGAGGTTACAGAGATAGGGAGGCTTGTAGGGGCTGGAGGAGGTTACAGAGATAGGGAGGGTTGTAGGGGCTGGAGGAGGTTACAGAGATAGGGAGGCTTGTCGGGGCTGGAGGAGGTAAAAGAGATAGGGAGGGGTGTAGGTGAATGGAGGAGGTGACAGAGGTAGGGAGGGTTGTAGGGGGCTGGAGGAGGTTACAGAGATAGGGAGTGTTGTCGGGTCTGGAGGAGGTTACAGAGACAGGGAGGGGTGTAGGGGCTGGAGGAGGTTACAGGGATAGGGAGGGTTGTAGGGGCTGGAGGGGGTTACAGAGATAGGCAGGGTTGTAGGGGCTGGAGGAGGTTACAGAGATAGGGTTGTAGTGGCTGGAGGAGGTTACACAGATAGCGATGGTTGTAGGGACTGGGGGAGGTTACAGAGATAGGGAGGGTTGTAGGGGCTGGAGGAGGTTACAGAGATAGGGAGGGTTGTAGGGGCTGGAGGAGGTTACAGAGATAGGGAGGGTTGTCGGGGCTAGAGGAGGTTACAGAGATAGGGAGGGTTGTAGTGGCTGGAGGAGGTTACAGAGATAGGGAGGGTTGTAGGGGCTGGAGGAGGTTACAGAGATAGGGAGGGGTGTAGGGGGCTGGAGGTGGTTACAGAGATAGGGAGGGTTGTAGGGGCTGGGGGAGGTTACAGAGATAGGGAGGGTTGTCGGGCTGCAGGAGGTTACAGAGATAGGGAGGCTTGTAGGGGCTGGAGACGGTTACAGAGATAGGGAGGGGTGTAGGGGCTGGAGGAGGTTATAGAGATAGCGATGGTTGTAGGAGTTGGAGGAGGTTACAGAGATAGGGAGGGGTGTTAGGGCTGGAGGAGGTAACAGAGATTGGGAGGGGTGTAGAGGCTGGAGGAGGTTACAGAGATGGGGAGGGGTGTAGGGGCTGGAGGATGTTACAGAGATAGGGAGGGTTGTAGGGGCTGGGGGAGGTTACAGAGATAGGGAGGGGTGTAGGGGGCTGGAGGTGGTTACAGAGATTGTGAGGGTTGTAGGGGCTGGGGGAGGTTACAGAGATAGGGAGGGTTGTAGGGGCATGAGGAGGTTACAGAGATAGGGAGGGGTGTAGGGGCTGGAGGAGGTTACAGAGATAGGGAGGGTTGTAAGGACTGGAGGAGGTTACAGAGATAGGAAGGGTTGTAGGGGCTGGAGGAGGTTACAGAGATAGGGAGGGTTGTCGGGCTGCAGGAGCATACAGAGATAGGGAGTGTTGTAGGGACTGGGGGAGGTTACAGAGATAGGGAGGGTTGTAGGGGCTGGAGGAGGTTACAGAGATAGGGAGGGTTGTAGGGGCTGGAGGAGGTTACAGAGATAGGGAGGGTTGCAGGGGCTGGAGGAGGTTACAGAGATAGGGAGGGTTGTAGGGGCTGGAGGAGGTTACAGAGATAGGGAGGGTTGAAGGGGCTGGAGGAGGTTACAGAGATAGGGAGGGTTGTAGGGGCTGGAGGAGGTTACAGAGATAGGGAGGGTTTTAGGGGCTGGAGGAGGTTACGGAGATGGGGAGGGTTGTAGGGGCTGGAGGAAGTTACAGAGATAGGGATGGTAGTAGGGGCTGGAGGAGGTTACAGAGATAGGGAGGGTTGTAGGGGCTGGAGGTGGTTACAGAGATAGGGAGGGGTGTAGGGGCTGGAGGAAGTTACAGAGATAGGGATGGTAGTAGGGGCTGGAGGAGGTTACAGAGATAGGGAGGGGTGTAGGGGCTGGAGAAGGTTACAGAGATAGGGAGGGTTGTAGGGGCTGGAGGAGGTTACAGAGATAGGGAGGGTTGTAGGGGCTGGGGGAGGTTACAGAGATAGGGAGGGGTGTAGGGGCTGGGGGTGGTTACAGAGATAGGGAGGGTTGTAGGGGCTGGAGGAGGTTACAGAGATAGGGAGGGTTGTCGGGCTGGAGGAGGTTACAGAGATAGGGAGGAGTGTAGGGGCTGGAGGAGGTTACAGAGATAGCGATGGTTGTAGGGGCTGGAGGAGGTTACAGAGATAGGGAGAGGTGTAAGGGCTGGAGGAGGTTACAGAGATAGGGAGGGTTGTCGGGGCTGGAGGAGGTTACAGAGATAGGGAGGGTTATCGGGGCTAGAGGAGGTTACAGAGATAGGGAGGGTTGTAGGGGCTGGAGGAGGTTAGAGAGATAGGGAGGGTTGTAGGGGCTGGAGGAGGTTACAGAGATAGGGAGGGGTGTAGGGGGCTGGAGGTGGTTACAGAGATAGGGAGGGATGTAGGGGCTGGGGGAGGTTACAGAGATTGGGAGGGTTGTCGGGCTGCAGGAGGTTACAGAGATAGGGAGGCTTGTAGGGGCTGGAGAAGGTTACAGAGCTAGGGAGGGTTGTAGGGGCTGGGGGAGGTTACAGAGATAGGGAGGGTTGTAGGGGCTGGAGGAGGGTACAGAGATAGGGAGGGGTGTAGGGGCTGGAGGAGGTTACAGAGATAGGGAGGGTTGTAAGGACTGGAGGAGGTTACAGAGATAGGAAGGGTTGTAGGGGCTGCAGAAGGATACAGACATAGGGAGGGTTGTAGGGGCTGGAGGAGGTTACAGAGATAGGGAGTGTTGTAGGGGCTGGAGGAGGTTACAGAGATAGGGAGGGGAGTAGGGGCTGGAGGAAGTTACAGAGATAGTGAGGGGTGTAGGGGGTGGAGGAGTTTACAGAGATAGGGAGGGTTGTAGGGGCTGGAGGAGGTTACAGAGATAGGGAGTGTTGTAGGGGCTGGAGGAGGTTACAGAGATAGGGAGGGGAGTAGGGGCTGCAGGAAGTTACAGAGATAGTGAGGGGTGTAGTGGGTGGAGGAGGTTACAGAGATAGGGAGGGTTGTAGGGGCTGGGGGAGGTTACAGAGATAGGGAGGGTTTTAGGGGCTGAAGGAGGTTACAGAGATAGGGAGGGTTGTAGGGGCTGGAGGAGGTTACAGAGATAGGGAGGGTTGTAGGGGCTGGAAGAGGTAACAGAGATAGGGAGGGGTGTAGGGGCTGGAGGAGGTTACAGAGATAGGGATGGTTGTAGGGACTGGAGGAGGTTACATAGATAGGGATGGTTGTAGGGGCTGGAGGAGGTTACAGAGATAGGGAGGGTTGTACGGGCTGGAGGAGGTTACAGAGATAGGGAGGGTTGTAGGGGCTGCAGGAGGTTACAGAGATAGGGAGGGTTGTAGGGGCTGGAGGAGGTTACAGAGATAAGGACGGTTGTAGGGGCTGGAGGAGGATACAGAGATAGGGATGGTTGTAGGGGCTGGAGGAGCTTACAGAGATTGGGAGGGTTCTAGGTGCTGGGGGAGGTTACAGAGATAGGGAGGGGTGTAGGGGGCTGGAGGTAGTTACGGAGATAGGGAGGGTTGTAGGGGCTGGAGGAGGTTACAGAGATAGGGAGGGTTGTCGGGGCTGGAGGAGGTTACAGAGATAGGGAGGGTTGTCGGGGCTAGAGGAGGTTACAGAGATAGGGAGGGTTGTAGTGGCTGGAGGAGGTTACAGAGATAGGGAGGGTTGTAGGGGCTGGAGGAGGTTACAGAGATAGGGAGGGGTGTAGGGGGCTGGAGGTGGTTACAGAGATAGGGAGGGTTGTAGGGGCTGGGGGAGGTTACAGAGATAGGGAGGGTTGTCGGGCTGCAGGAGGTTACAGAGATAGGGAGGCTTGTAGGGGCTGGAGAAAGTTACAGAGATAGGGAGGGGTGTAGGGGCTGGAGGAGGTTATAGAGATAGCGATGGTTGTAGGAGTTGGAGGAGGTTACAGAGATAGGGAGGGGTGTAAGGGCTGGAGGAGGTTACAGAGTTTGGGAGGGGTGTAGAGGCTGGAGGAGGTTACAGAGAAGGGGAGGGGTGTAGGGGCTGGAGGATGTTACAGAGATAGGGAGGGTTGTATGGGCTGGGGGAGGTTACAGAGATAGGGAGGGGTGTAGGGGGCTGGAGGTGGTTACAGAGATAGGGAGGGTTGTAGGGGCTGGGGGAGGTTACAGAGATAGGGAGGGTTGTAGGGGCAGGAGGAGGTTACAGAGATAGGGAGGGGTGTAGGGGCTGGAGGAGGTTACAGAGATAGGGAGGGTTGTAAGGACTGGAGGAGGTTACAGAGATAGGAAGGGTTGTAGGGGCTGGAGGAGGTTACAGAGATAGGGAGGGTTGTCGGGCTGCAGGAGCATACAGAGATAGGGAGTGTTGTAGGGACTGGGGGAGGTTACAGAGATAGGGAGGGTTGTAGGGGCTGGAGGAGGTTACAGAGATAGGGAGGGTTGTAGGGGCTGGAGGAGGTTACAGAGATAGGGAGGGTTGTAGGGGCTGGAGGAGGTTACAGAGATAGGGAGGGTTGTAGGGGCTGGAGGAGGTTACAGAGATAGGGAGGGTTGTAGGGGCTGGAGGAGGTTACAGAGATAGGGAGGGTTGTAGGGGCAGGAGGAGGTTACAGAGATAGGGAGGGTTTTAGGGGCTGGAGGAGGTTACGGAGATGGGGAGGGTTGTAGGGGCTGGAGGAAGTTACAGAGATAGGGATGGTAGTAGGGGCTGGAGGAGGTTACAGAGATAGGGAGGGTTGTAGGGGCTGGAGGTGGTTACAGAGATAGGGAGGGGTGTAGGGGCTGGAGGAAGTTACAGAGATAGGGATGGTAGTAGGGTCTGGAGGAGGTTACAGAGATAGGGAGGGGTGTAGAGGCTGGAGAAGGTTACAGAGATAGGGAGGGTTGTAGGGGCTGGAGGAGGTTACAGAGATAGGGAGGGTTGCAGGGGCTGGGGGAGGTTACAGAGATAGGGAGGGGTGTAGGGGCTGGGGGAGGTTACAGAGATAGGGAGGGTTGTAGGGGCTGGAGGAGGTTACAGAGATAGGGAGGGTTGTCGGGCTGGAGGAGGTTACAGAGATAGGGAGGAGTGTAGGGGCTGGAGGAGGTTACAGAGATAGCGATGGTTGTAGGGGCTGGAGGAGGTTACAGAGATAGGGAGAGGTGTAAGGGCTGGAGGAGGTTACAGAGATAGGGAGGGTTGTCGGGGCTGGAGGAGGTTACAGAGATAGGGAGGGTTGTCGGGGCTAGAGGAGGTTACAGAGATAGGGAGGGTTGTAGGGGCTGGAGGAGGTTACAGAGATAGGGAGGGGTGTAGGGGGCTGGAGGTGGTTACAGAGATAGGGAGGGATGTAGGGGCTGGGGGAGGTTCCAGAGATTGGGAGGGTTGTCGGGCTGCAGGAGGTTACAGAGATAGGGAGGTTTGTAGGGGCTGGAGAAGGTTACAGAGCTAGAGAGGGTTGTAGGGGCTGGGGGAGGTTACAGAGATAGGGAGGGTTGTAGGGGCTGGAGGAGGTTACAGCGATAGGGAGGGGTGTAGGGGCTGGAGGAGGTTACAGAGATAGGGAGGGTTGTAAGGACTGGAGGAGGTTACAGAGATAGGAAGGGTTGTAGGGGTTGCAGATGGATACAGACATAGGGAGGGTTGTAGGGGCTGGAGGAGGTTACAGAGATAGGGAGTGTTGTAGGGGCTGGAGGAGGTTACAGAGATCGGGAGGGGAGTAGGGGCTGGAGGAAGTAACAGAGATAGTGAGGGGTGTAGGGGGTGGAGGAGGTTACAGAGATAGGGAGGGTTGTAGGGGCTGGAGGAGGTTACAGAGATAGGGAGTGTTGTAGGGGCTGGAGGAGGTTACAGAGATAGGGAGGGGAGTAGGGGCTGCAGGAAGTTACAGAGATAGTGAGGGGTGTAGGGGGTGGAGGAGGTTACAGAGATAGGGAGGGTTGTAGGGGCTGGGGGAGGTTACAGAGATAGGGAGGGTTTTAGGGGCTGGAGGAGGTTACAGAGATAGGGAGGGTTGTAGGGGCTGGAGGAGGTTACAGAGATAGGGAGGGTTGTAGGGGCTGGAAGAGGTAACAGAGATAGGGAGGGGTGTAGGGGCTGGAGGAAGTTACAGAGATAGGGATGGTTGTAGGGACTGGAGGAGGTTACATAGAAAGGGATGGTTGTAGGGGC
>NW_027599529.1:0-25056 GCF_964194155.1 Cetorhinus maximus
TCAAATGGAGAGAGAGAGAGTCAAATGGAGAGAGAGAGAGAGTCAAATAGAGAGAGAGAGTCAAATAGAGAGAGAGAGAGTCAAATAGAGAGAGAGATAGAGTCAAATATAGAGAGTGAGAGTCAAAAAGAGAGAGAGAGAGTCAAATAGAGAGAGAGTGAGATAGAGTCAAATAGAGAGAGAGACTCAAATAGAGAGAGAGAGACTCAAATAGATAGAGAGAAAGTCAAATGGAGAGAGAGAGTCAAATGGCGAAGTAGAGTCAAATGGTTGAGAGTGAGAGTCAAATGGAGAGAGAGAGAGTCAAATGGAGATAGAGAGAGAATCAAATGGAGAGAGAGAGAGAGTCAAATTGAGAGAGAGAGAGAGTCAAATAGAGAGAGTGTGTCAAATAGAGAGAGAGAGTGTCAAATAGAGAGAGAGAAAGAGTCAAATTGAGAGAGAGAGAGAGTCAAATAGAAAGAGAGGGAGTCAAATAGAAAGAGAGAGAGAGTCAAATAGAGAGAGAGAGAGTCAAATAGAGAGAGAGAGAGAGTCAAATAGAGAGAGAGAGAGAGTCAAAAAAGAGAGAGAGAGAGTCAAATAGAGAGAGAGAGAGTCAAATGGAGATAGAGAGAGAGTCAAATGGAGAGAGAGAGAGAATCAAATGGAGAGAGAGAGAGAGTCAAATGGAAAGACAGAGACAGAGTCAAATGGAGAGTGAGTCAAATGGAGAGAGAGTCAGAGGCAAATGGAGATAGAGAGTCAAATGGAGAGAGAGAGAGAGTCAAATGGAGAGAGAGAGAGAGTCAAATGGAGAGAGAGAGAGAGTCAAATGGAGAGAGAGAGAGTCAAATCGAGTGAGAGAGGGAGAGTCAAATGGAGAGAGAGAGTCAAATGGAGAGAGGGATTCAAATGGCGAGAGAGCGAGTGTCAAAAGGAGAGAGAAAGAGAGTCAAATGGAGAGAGAGAGACAGTCAAATGGATGGAGAGAGAGTCAAATGGGGATAGAGAGAGTCAAATGGACAGAGACAGAGTCAAATGGAGAGAGAGAGAGAGTCAATTGGATAGAGTGAGAGAGTCAAATGGAGAGAGGGAGAGAGTCAAATAGATAGAGGGAGTGAGTCAAATGGAGAGAGAGAGTCAAAAGGAGGGAGAGAGAGTCAAATGGGGACAGAGAAAGAGTCAAATGGAGAGAGAGAGAGAGTCAAATGGAGAAGAGAGAGAGTCAAATGGAGAGAGAGAGACAAATGAAGAGAGAGAGAGTCAAATGGAGAGAGATAGAGTCAAATGGAGAGAGTGAGAGTCAATTGGAGAGAGAGAGTGTCAAATGGAGAGAGAGAGAGTCAAATGGAGAGAGAGAGAGAGTCAAAAATAGAGAGAGAGAGTCAAATGGAGAGAGAGAGAGTCAAATGGAGATAGAGAGAGAGTCAAATGGAGAGAGAGAGAGAGAGAGAGTCAAATGGAGAGAGAGAGAGTCAAGTGGAGAGAGAGACAGTCAAATGGAGAGAGTGTGAGACAAATGGAGAGAGAGAGAGTCAAATGGTGAGAGAGAGAGAGTCAAATAGGGAGAGAGAGTCATATAGAGAGAGAGAGAGTCAAATAGAGAGAGAGGGAGAGTCAAATAGGGAGAGATAGTCAAATAGAGAGAGTGTGTCAAATAGAGAGAGAGAGTCAAACAGAGGTAGATGCAAACAGAGAGAGAGAGAGAGAGAGACAATTAGAGAGAGAGTCAAATAGAGAGAGAGAGACTCAAATAGAGAGAAAGAGAGAGTCAAATAGAGAGAGAGAGAGAGTCAAATATAAAGAGAGAGAGTCAAATAGAAAGAGAGAGAGAGTCAAATAGAGAGAGAGAGAGAGTCAAATAGAGAGAGAGAGAGAGTCAAATAGAGAGAGAGAGAGAGTCAAATAGAGAGAGAGAGAGTCAAATAGAGAGAGAGAGAGAGTCAAATAGAGAGACAGAGAGAGTCGATTAGAGAGAGAGAGAGAGTCAAATAGAGAGAGAGAGAGAGTCAAATAGAGAGAGAGAGAGAGTCAAATAGAGAGAGAGAGAGAGTCAAATAGAAAGAGAGAGAGTCAAATAGAAAGAGAGACAGTCAAATAGAAAGAAAGCGAGAGTCAAATAGGGAGAGAGAGAGTCAAATAGAGTGAGAGAGAGAGAGTCAAATAGAGAGAGAGAGAGAGATAGAGTCAAATAGAGAGGGAGAGAGAGAGTCAAATAGAGAGAGAGAGAGTCAAATGGCAAGAGAGAGTCAAATGGAGAGAGTGAGAGTCAAATGGAGAGAGAGAGAGTCAAATGGAGAGGGAGAGAGAGTCAAATAGAGAGAGAGAGTCAAATAGAGAGAGAGAGAGTCAAATAGAGAGAGAGAGAGAGTCTAATAGAGAGAGAGATAGAGTCAAATATAGAGAAAGAGAGTCAAAAAGAGAGAGTCAAATAGAGAGAGAGTGAGATAGAGTCAAATAGAGAGAGAGAGAGAGAGTCAAATAGAGAGAGAGATAGATTCAAATATAGAGAGAGTCAAAAAGAGAGAGAGAGAGTCAAATAGAGAGAGAGTGAGAAAGAGTCAAATAGAGAGAGAGAGAGACTCAAATAGAGAGAGAGAGAGTCAAATAGATAGAGAGAGAGTCAAATGGAGAGAGAGAGTCAATTGGATAGAGTGAGAGAGTCAAATGGATAGAGGGAGTGAGACAAATGGAGAGAGAGAGTCAAAAGGAGGGAAAGAGAGTCAAATGGGGACAGAGAAAGAGTCAAATGGAGAGAGAGAGAGAGTCAAATGAAGAGAGAGAGAGAGACAAATGGAGAGAGGGAGAGTGTCAAATGGAGAGAGAGAGATAGTCAAATGGAGAGAGAGAGTCAATGGGAGAGAGAGAGAGTCAAATGGAGAGAGAGAGTCAAATGGAGAGAGATACAGTGTCAAATGGTGAGAGAGAGTGAGTCAAAAGGAGAGAGAGAGAGAGTCAAATACAGAGAGAGACAAATAGAGAGAAAAAGAGAGACAAATAGAGAGAGAAAGAGAGACAAATGGATTGAGAGAGCCAAAAAGAGAGAGAGACAGTCAAATAGATAGAGAGACAAATAGAGAGAAAAAGAGAGACAAATAGAGAGAGAAAGAGAGACAAATAGAGAGAGTGAGTCAAATAGAGAGAGAGAGAGTCAAATAGAGAGAGAGAGAGAGTCAAATAGAGAGAGAGCGAGAGAGTCAAATAGAGAGCGAGAGAGAGTCAAATAGAAAGATAGAGTCAAATAGAGAGAGAGAGAGTCAAATAAAGAGAGAGACAGAGTCAAATAGAGAGAGAGAGAGAGTCAAATAGAGAGAGAGTCAAATAGAGAGTGAGAGTCAAATAGAGAGACAGAGAGAGAGTCAAACAGAGAGAGATGCAAACAGAGAGAGAGAGAGAGTCAAATAGAGAGAGAGAGAGTCAAATAGAGAGAGAGAGAGTCAATTAGAGAGAGAGAGAGTCAAATAGAGAAGAGAGTCAAGAGTCAAATGGAGAGAGAGTCAAATAGAGAGAGAGAGAAAGAGAGTCAAACAGAGAGAGTGTCAAACAGAGAGAGATGCAAACAGAGAGAGAGAGAGAGTCAAATAGAGAGAGAGACTCAAATAGAGAGAGAGAGTCAAATAGAGAGAGAGAGAGAGTCAAATAGAGAGAGAGAGATTCAAATGGAGAGAGAGAGAGACAAATAGAGAGAGAGAGTCAAATAGAGAGAGAGAGAGAGTCAAATACAGAGAGAGAGTCAAATAGAAAGAGAGAGAGATTCAAATAGAGAGAGAGAGAGTCAAATGGAGTGAGAGATATTCAAATGGAGAGAGAGAGAGTCAAATGGAGAGAGAGAGATTCAAATGGAGAGAGAGATTCAAATGGAGAGAGAGAGTCAAATGGAGAGAGAGAGAGACAGTCAAACAGAGATAGAGAGAGTCAAATGGCGAGAGAGTCAAATGGAGAGAGTGAGACTCAAATGGAGAGAGAGAGTCAAATAGATAGAGAGAGTCAAATAGAGAGAGAGAGAGAGTCAAATAGGGAGAGAGAGTCAAATAGAGAGAGTGTGTCAAATAGAGAGAGAGTGTCAAACAGAGATAGATGCAAACAGAGAGAGAGAGAGAGTAAAATAGAGAGAGAGTCAAATAGAGAGAGAGAGTCAAATCGAGAGAGAGAGAGAGTCAAATAGAGAGACAGAGAGAGTCAAATAGAAAGAGAGAGAGTCAAATAGAAGGAGAGAGAGACAAATAGAGAGAGAGAGAGTCAAATAGAGAGAGAGAGTTAAATAGAGAGAGAGAGATAGAGTCAAATAGAGAGAGAGAGAGAGTCAAATAGAGAGAGAGTCAAATAGAGAGAGAGAGAGAGTCAAATGGAGAGAGAGAGAGTCAAATGGAGACAGAGAGAGAGTCAAATAGAGAGAGAGAGTCAAATAGAGAGAGACAGAGTCAAATAGAGAGAGATAGAGTCAAATAGAGAGAGAGAGAGAGAGAGTCAAATAGAGAGAGAGAGAGAGACTCAAATAAAGAGAGAGAGAGTCAAATAGATAGAGAGAGAGTCAAATGGAGAGAGAGAGAGTCAAATGGAGGGAGAGAGAGTCAAATGGAGAGAGAGAGAGAGTCAAATGGAGAGAGAGAGAGAGAGTCAAATGGAAAGAGAGAGAGAGTCAAATGAAGAGAGAGTGAAATGGAGAGAGAGAGAGTCAAATGGAGAGAGGGAGAGAGTCAAATGGAGACAGAGAGAGAGTCAAATGGAGAGAGAGAGAGAGTCAAATGGAGAGAGAGAGAGAGAGTCAAATGGAGAGAGAGAGAGAGTCAAATGGAGAGAGAGAGTCAAATGGAGAGAGAGAGTCAAATGGAGAGAGAGATTCAAATGGCGAGAGGGAGAGAGTCAAATGGAGAGAGAGAGAGTCAATTGGAGAGAGAGAGAGTCAAATGGAGAGATAGAGAGTCAAATGGAGAGAGAGAGATTGACAAATGGAGAGAGAGAGTCAAATGGAGAGAGAGTGTGTCAAATGGAGAGAGAGAGAGTCAAATGGAGAGAGAGAGATTCAAATGGAGAGAGAGAGAGAGTCAAATCGAGTGATAGAGAGTCAAATGGAGAGAGAGAGACTCAATATGGAGAGAGAGAGAGTCAAATGGAGAGAGAGACTCAAATGGAGAGAGTGAGAGTCAAATGGAGAGAGAGAGTGTCAAATGGAGAGAGAGAGAGTCAAATGGAGAGAGAGAGATTCAAATGGAGAGACAGAGAGAGTCAAATGGACAGAGGGAGAGTCAAATGGAAAGCGAGAGAGTCAAATGGAGAGAGAGAGAGAGTCAATTGGAGATAGAGAGAGAGTCAAATGGAGAGAGACAGAGTCAAATGGAGAGAGAGAGAGAGTCAATTGGAGAGAGAGAGAGAGTCAAATGGAGAGAGAGAGAGAGTCAAATAGAGAGAGAGAGAGAGTCAAATGGAGAGAGAGATAGTCAAATGGAAGGAGAGAGAGTGAAATGGGGACAGAGAGAGAGTCAAATGAAGAGAGAGAGAGACTGAGTCAAATGGAGAGAGAGAGAGGGTCAAATGGAGAGAGAGAGAGCGTCAAATGGAGAGAGAGAGAGAGAGTCAAATGGAGAGAGAGAGAGTAAAATGGAGAGAGAGAGAGAGTCAAATGGAGAGAGAAAGAGAGTCAAATGAAGAGAGAGAGAGAGTGTCAAATGGAGAGAGAGAGACAGTCAAATGGAGAGAGAGAGTCAATTGTAGAGAGAGAGAGTCAAATGGAGAGAGAGAGAGAGTCAAATGGAGAGATATACAGTGTGACATGGTGAGAGAGAGTGAGTGAAAAGGAGAGAGAGAGAGTCCAATACAGAGAGAGACAAATAGAGATTGAAAGAGAGACAAAGAGAGAGAGAAAGAGAGACAAATGGAGAGAGTCAAACAGAGACAGTGTCAAACAGGGAGAGATGCAAACAGAGAGAGAAAGTCAAAAAGAGAGAGAGAGTCAAATACAGAGAGAGAGTCAAATAGAAAGAGAGAGAGATTCAAATAGAGAGAGAGAGAGTCAAATGGAGTGAGAGTTATTCAAATGGAGAGAGAGAGAGTCAAATGGAGAGAGAGAGATTCAAATGGAGAGAGAGATTCAAATGGAGAGAGAGAGTCAAATGGAGAGAGAGAGAGACAGTCAAACAGAGATAGAGAGAGTCAAATGGCGAGAGAGAGTCAAATGGAGAGAGTGAGACTCAAATGGAGAGAGAGAGTCAAATAGATAGAGAGAGTCAAATAGAGAGAGAGAGAGAGTCAAATAGGGAGAGAGAGTCAAATAGAGAGAGTGTGTCAAATAGAGAGAGAGTGTCAAACAGAGATAGATGCAAACAGAGAGAGAGAGAGAGTAAAATAGAGAGAGAGTCAAATAGAGAGAGAGAGAGTCAAATCGAGAGAGAGAGAGAGTCAAATAGAGAGAGAGAGAGAGTCAAATAGAAAGAGAGAGAGTCAAATAGAAGGAGAGAGAGACAAATAGAGAGAGAGAGAGAGTCAAATAGAGAGAGAGAGTTAAATAGAGAGAGAGAGATAGAGTCAAATAGAGAGAGAGAGAGAGTCAAATAGAGAGAGAGTCAAATAGAGAGAGAGAGAGAGTCAAATGGAGAGAGAGAGAGTCAAATGGAGACAGAGAGAGAGTCAAATAGAGAGAGAGAGAGTCAAATAGAGAGAGAGAGAGATAGAGTCAAATAGAGAGAGAGAGAGAGACTCAAATAAAGAGAGAGTCAAATAGATAGAGAGAGAGTCAAATGGAGAGAGAGAGAGTCAAATGGAGAGAGAGAGAGTCAAATGGAGAGAGAGAGAGAGAGTCAAATGGAGAGAGAGAGAGAGAGTCAAATGGAAAGAGAGAGAGAGTCAAATGAAGAGAGAGTGAAATGGAGAGAGAGAGAGTCAAATGGAGAGAGGGAGAGAGTCAAATGGAGACAGAGAGAGAGTCAAATGGAGAGAGAGAGAGAGTCAAATGGAGAGAGAGAGAGAGAGTCAAATGGAGAGAGAGAGAGAGTCAAATGGAGAGAGAGAGTCAAATGGAGAGAGAGAGTCAAATGGAGAGAGAGATTCAAATGGCGAGAGGGAGAGAGTCAAATGCAGAGAGAGAGAGTCAATTGGAGAGAGAGAGAGAGTTAAATGGAGAGAGACAGAGAGTTAAATGGAGAGAGAGAGAGTCAAATGGAGAGAGAGATAGAGTCAAATGGAGAGAGAGAGAGAGTCAAATGGATACAGAGAGAGAGTCAAATGTAGAGAGAGAGAGAGTCAAATGGAAAGAGAGAGAGATAGTCAAATGGAGAGAGAGAGAGAGTCAAATGGAGAGAGAGAGAGTCAAATGGAGAGAGAGAGAGAGAGAGAGTCAAACAGAGAGAGATGAAAACTGAGAGACAGAGTCAAATAGAGAGAGAGAGTCAAATATAGAGTGAGAGTCAAACAGAGAGAGAGAGTCAAACAGAGATAGATGCAAACAGAGAGAGAGAGAGAGAGTCAAATAAAGTGAGAGAGTCAAATAGAGAGAGAGAGTCAAATGGAGAGAGAGTCAAATAGAGAGTGAAAGGGAGTCAAACAGAGAGAGTGTCAAACAGAGAGAGATGCAAACAGAGAGAGAGAGAGAGTCAAATAGAGAGAGAGACTCAAATAGAGAGAGAGAGTCAAAAAGAGAGAGAGACAAATAGAGAGAGAGAGATTCAAATGGAGAGAGAGAGAGACAAATAGAGAGAGAGAGAGTCAAATAGAGAGAGAGAGAGAGTCAAACAGAGACAGTGTCAAACAGAGAGAGATGCAAACAGAGAGAGAAAGTCAAAAAGAGAGAGAGAGTCAAATACAGAGAGAGAGTCAAATAGAGAGAGAGAGAGATTCAAATAGAGAGAGAGAGAGTCAAATGGAGTGAGAGATATTCAAATGGAGAGAGAGAGAGTCAAATGGAGAGAGAGAGATTCAAATGGAGAGAGAGATTCAAATGGAGAGAGAGAGTGAAATGGAGAGAGAGAGAGACAGTCAAACAGACATGGAGAGAGTCAAATTGTGAGAGAGATTCAAATGGAGAGAGTGAGACTCAAATGGAGGGAGAGAGTCAAATAGATAGAGAGAGTCAAATAGAGAGAGAGAGAGAGTCAAATAGGGAGAGAGAGTCAAATAGAGAGAGTGTGTCAAATAGAGAGAGAGTGTCAAACAGAGATAGATGCAAACAGAGAGAGAGAGAGAGTAAAATAGAGAGAGAGTCAAATAGAGAGAGAGAGAGTCAAATCGAGAGAGAGAGAGAGTCAAATAGAGAGAGAGAGAGAGTCAAATAGAAAGAGAGAGAGTCAAATAGAAGGAGAGAGAGACAAATAGAGAGAGAGAGAGAGTCAAATAGAGAGAGAGAGTTAAATAGAGAGAGAGAGATAGAGTCAAATAGAGAGAGAGAGAGAGTCAAATAGAGAGAGAGAGAGTCAAATGGAGACAGAGAGAGAGTCAAATAGAGAGAGAGAGTCAAATAGAGAGAGACAGAGTCAAATAGAGAGAGAGAGAGTCAAATAGAGAGAGAGAGAGATAGAGTCAAATAGAGAGAGAGAGAGAGACTCAAATAAAGAGAGAGAGAGTCAAATAGATAGAGAGAGAGTCAAATGGAGAGAGAGAGAGTCAAATGGAGAGAGAGAGAGTCAAATGGCGAGGCAGAGTCAAATGGATAGAGTGAGAGTCAAATGGAGAGAGAGAGAGTCAAATGGAGAGAGAGAGAGAGTCAAATGGAGAGAGAGTGAAATGGAGAGAGAGAGAGAGTCAAATGGAGAGAGGGAGAGAGTCAAATGGAGAGAGAGAGAGAGTCAAATGGATAGAGAGAGAGAGTCAAATGTAGAGAGAGAGAAAGTCAAATGGAAAGAGAGAGAGATAGTCAAATGGAGAGAGAGAGAGAGTCAAATGGAGAGAGAGATAGTCAAATGGAGAGAGAGAGAGAGTCAAATGGAGAGAGAGAGAGTCAAATGGAGAGAGAGAGAGAGAGAGTCAAACAGAGAGAGATGAAAACTGAGAGACAGAGAGAGTCAAATAGAGAGAGAGAGTCAAATATAGAGTGAGAGTCAAATAGAGAGAGAGAGTCAAACAGAGATAGATGCAAACAGAGAGAGAGAGAGAGAGTCAAATAAAGTGAGAGAGTCAAATAGAGAGAGAGAGTCAAATGGAGAGAGAGTCAAATAGGGAGTGAAAGAGAGTCAAACAGAGAGAGTGTCAAACAGAGAGAGATGCAAACAGAGAGAGAGAGAGACTCAAATAGAGAGAGAGAGAAAGTCAAATATAGAGAGAGAGAGTCAAATACAGAGAGAGAGAGTAAAATGGAGACAAAGAGAGTCAAATGGAGAGAGAGAGAGTCAAATGGAGAGAGAGAGTGAAATGGAGAGAGAGACTCAAATGGAGAGAGTGAGAGTCAAATGGAGAGAGAGAGATTGATAAATGGAGAGAGAGTGTCAAATGGAGAGAGAGAGTGTCAAATGGAGAGAGAGAGAGTCAAATGGAGAGGGAGAGATTCAAATGGAGAGAGAGTGAGTCAAATGGGGTGAGAGAGAGTTTCAAATGGAGAGAGAGTCAAATGGAGAGAGAAAGAGTCAATATGGAGAGAGAGAGAGTCAAATGGAGAGAGACAGAGTCAAATGGAGAGAGAGAGAGAGTCAATTGGAGAGAGAGTCAAATGGAGAGAGACAGTCAAATGGAGAGAGAGAGAGAGTCAATTGGAGAGAGAGAGAGACTCAAAAGGAGAGAGAGAGAGAGTCAAATGGAGAGACAGAGAGAGAGAGTCAAATGGAGAGAGAGAGAGAGTCACATGGAGAGAGAGAGATTCAAATGGAGAGAGAGAGAGAGTCAAACGGAGAGAGAGAGAGAGTCAAATGGAGAGAGAGAGCGATAGAGTCAAATGGAAAGAGAGAGAGAGTCAAAAGAATAGAGAGTCAAATGGAGACAGAGAGAGTGTCAAATGGAGAGAGAGAGAGAGTCAAATGGAGACAGAGAGAGAGTCAAATGGAGAGAGAGAGAGTCAAATGGAGAGAGAGAGAGAGTCAAATGGAGAGAGAGAGAGAGTCAAATGGAGACAGAGTGAGAGTCAAATGGAAAGAGAGAGTCAAATGGAGAGAGAGATTCAAATGGCGAGAGAGAGAGAGTCAAATGGAGAGAGAGAGGGTCATTTGGAGAGAGAGAGAGAGTTAAATGGAGAGAGACAGAGATTTAAATGGAGAGAGAGAGAGTCAAATGGCGAGAGAGAGAGCGTCAAATGGAGAGAGAGATAGAGTCAAATGGATAGAGAGAGAGAGTCAAATGTAGATAGAGAGAGAGTCAAATGGAAAGAGAGAGAGAGAGTCAAATGGAGAGAGAGAGAAGGTCAAATGGAGAGAGAGAGAGAGAGAGAGAGTCAAATGGAGAGAGAGAGAGAGAGAGTCAAACAGAGAGAGATGAAAACTGAGAGAGAGAGAGAGTCAAACAGAGATAGATGCAAACAGAGAGAGAGAGTGAGTCAAAAACAGAGAGAGAGTCAAATAGAGAGAGAGACAAATAGAGAGAGAGAGAGACTCAAATTGAGAGAGAGAAAAAGTCAGATATAGAGAGAGAGAGTCAAATAGAGAGAGAGTAAAATGGAGAGAAAGAGAGTCAAATGGAGAGAGAGAGAGTCAAATGGAGAGAGAGAGTCAAATGGAGAGAGAGAGTCAAATGGAGAGTGTGAGAGTCAAATGGAGAGAGAGAGACAAATGAAGAGAGAGAGAGTCAAATGGAGAGAGATAGATTCAAATGGAGAGTGAGAGATTGATGAATGGAGAGAGAGTGTCAAATGGAGAGAGAGAGTTTCAAATGGAGCGAGAGAGAGTCAAATGGAGAGAGAGAGAGTCAAATGGAGAGAGAGAGAGTCAAATGGAGAGATAGAGAGTCAAATGGAGAGAGAGAGATTGACAAATGGAGAGAGAGAGTCAAATGGAGAGAGAGTGTGTCAAATGGAGAGAGAGAGAGTCAAATGGAGAGAGAGAGATTCAAATGGAGAGAGAGAGAGAGTCAAATCGAGTGATAGAGAGTCAAATGGAGAGAGAGACTCAAATGGAGAGAGTGAGAGTCAAATGGAGAGAGAGAGTGTCAAATGGAGAGAGAGAGAGTCAAGTGGAGAGAGAGAGATTCAAATGGAGAGACAGAGAGAGTCAAATGGACAGAGGGAGAGTCAAATGGAAAGCGAGAGAGTCAAATGGAGAGAGAGAGAGAGTCAATTGGAGATAGAGAGAGAGTCAAATGGAGAGAGACAGAGTCAAATGGAGAGAGAGAGAGAGTCAATTGGAGAGAGAGAGAGAGTCAAATGGAGAGAGAGAGAGAGTCAAATGGAGAGAGAGAGAGAGAGAGTCAAATGGAGAGAGAGATAGTCAAATGGAAGGAGAGAGAGTGAAATGGGGACAGAGAGAGAGTCAAATGAAGAGAGAGAGAGACTGAGTCAAATGGAGAGAGAGAGAGGGTCAAATGGAGAGAGAGAGAGCGTCAAATGGAGAGAGAGAGAGAGAGTCAAATGGAGAGAGAGAGAGTAAAATGGAGAGAGAGAGAGAGTCAAATGGAGAGAGAAAAAGAGTCAAATGAAGAGAGAGAGAGAGTGTCAAATGGAGAGAGACAGTCAAATGGAGAGAGAGAGTCAATTGTAGAGAGAGAGAGTCAAATGGAGAGAGAGAGAGAGTCAAATGGAGAGATATACAGTGTGACATGGTGAGAGAGAGTGAGTGAAAAGGAGAGAGAGAGAGTCCAATACAGAGAGAGACAAATAGAGATTGAAAGAGAGACAAAGAGAGAGAGAAAGAGAGACAAATGGAGAGAGAGGGAGTCAAATGGAGAGAGAGAGACAAATAGAGAGAGAGACAAACAGAGAGAAAAAGAGAGACAAATAGAGAGAGAAAGAGAGACAAATAGAGAGAGTGAGTCAAATAGAGAGAGAGAGAGAGAGTCAGAAAGAGAGAGAGTCAAATAGAGAGAGAGCGAGAGAGTCAAATAGAGGGTGAGACAAATAGAGAGAGAGAGAGACTCAAATAGAGAGAGAGAGAAAGTCAAATATAGAGAGAGAGAGTCAAATAGAGAGAGAGAGAGTAAAATGGAGAGAAAGAGAGTCAAATGGAGAGAGAGAGAGTCAAATTGAGAGAGAGAGTCAAAAGGAGAGAGTGAGAGTCAAATGGAGAGAGAGAGATTGATAAATGGAGAGAGTGTGTCAAATGGAGAGAGAGAGTGTCAAATGGAGAGAGAGAGAGTCAAATGGAGAGGGAGAGATTCAAATGGAGAGAGAAAGAGAGTCAAATGGAGAGAGTGAGTGTCAAATGGAGAGAGAGAGTGTCAAATGGAGAGAGAGAGAGTCAAATGGAGAGAGAGAGATTCAAATGGAGAGAGAGAGAGTCAAATGGAAAGAGAGAGAGAGTCAATTGGAGAGAGAGAGAGAGTTAAATGGAGAGAGACAGTCAAATGGAGAGTGAGAGAGAGTCAATTGGAGAGAGAGAGAGAGTCAAATGGAGAGAGAGAGAGAGTCAAATGGAGAGACAGAGAGAGAGAGTCAAATGGAGAGAGAGAGAGAGTCAAATGGAGAGAGAGGGAGTCAAATGGAGAGAGAGAGGTAGTCAAATGGAGAGAGAGAGAGAGTCAAATGCAGAGAGAGAGAGAGAGTCAAATGGAAAGAGAGAGAGAGTCAAATGAAGAGAGAGAGAGTCAAATGGAGAGAGAGAGAGAGTCAAATGGAGACAGAGAGAGAGTCAAATGGAGACAGAGAGAGAGTCAAATGGAGAGAGAGAGTCAAATGGAGAGAGAGATTCAAATGGCGACAGAGAGAGAGTCAAATGGAGAGAGAGAGAGTCAATTGGAGAGAGAGAGAGTTAAATGGAGTGAGACAGAGAGTTAATGGAGAGAGAGAGAGTCAAATGGCGAGAGAGAGAGAGTCAAATGGAGAGAGAGAGAGAGTCAAATGGATAGAGAGAGAGAGTCAAATGGAGAGAGAGAGAGAGTCAAATGGAAAGAGAGAGAGAGAGTCAAATGGAGAGATAGAGAGAGTCAAATGGAGAGAGAGAGAGAGAGAGTCAAATGGAGAGAGAGAGTCAAATATAGAGAGAGAGTCAAATAGAGAGAGAGAGTCAAATATAGAGAGAGAGTCAAATAGAGAGAGAGAGTCAAACAGAGATAGATGCAAACAGAGAGAGAGAGAAAGTCAAATACAGAGAGAGAGTCAAATAGAGAGAGAGAGTCAAATAGAGAGAGAGACAAATAGAGAGAGAGAGAGACTCAAATAGAGAGAGAGAGAAAGTCAAATATAGAGAGAGAGAGTCAAATATAGAGAGAGAGAGTAAAATGGAGAGAAAGAGAGCCTAATGTAGAGAGAGAGAGTCAAATGGAGAGAGAGAGTCAAATGGAGAGAGAGAGTCAAATGGAGAGAGTGAGAGTCAAATGGAGAGAGAGAGACCAATGAAGAGAGAGAGAGTCAAATGGAGAGAGATAGAATCAAATGGAGAGAGAGAGATTGATAAATGGAGAGAGAGTGTCAAATGGAGAGAGAGAGAGTGTCAAATGGACAGAGAGAATGTCAAATGGAGAGAGAGAGAGATTCAAATGGAGAGAGAGAGAGAGTCAAATGGAGTGAGAGAGAGTTTCATATGGAGAGAGAGAGAGTCAAATGGAGAGAGAGAGAGTCAATATGGAGAGAGAGAGTGAGTCAAATGGAGAGAGAGAGTCAAATGGAGAGAGTGAGAGTCAAATGGAGAGAGAGAGTGTCAAATGGAGAGAGAGTCAAATGGAGAGAGAGAGATTCAAATGGAGAGAGATATTGAGTCAAATGGACAGATTGAGAGTCAAATGGAGAGAGAGAGAGTCAAATGGAGAGAGAGACCATCAATTGGAGATAGAGAAAGAGTCAAATGGAGAGAGACAGAGTCAAATGGAGAGAGAGAGAGAGTCAAATGGAGAGAGAGAGAGAGTCAAATGGAGAGAGAGAGAGTCAAATGGAGGGAGAGAGAGTCAAATGGGGACAGAGAGAGAGTCAAATGGAGAGAGAGAGAGAGGGAGTCAAATGGAGAGAGAGAGAGAGTCAGATGGAGAGAGAGAGCGCGTCAAATGGAGAGAGAGAGAGAGAGTCAAATGGAGAGAGAGAGAGTAAAATGGAGAGAGAGAGAGAGTCAAATGGAGAGAGATAGAGAGTCAAATGAAGAGAGAGAGAGTGTGTCAAATGGAGAGAGAGAGTCAGTCAAATGGAGAGAGAGAGTCAATTGTAGAGAGCGAGAGTCAAATGGAGAGAGAGAGAGAGTCAAATGGAGAGAGATACAGTGTCACATGGTGAGAGAGAGTGAGTGAAAAGGAGAGAGAGAGTCAAATAGAGAGAGAGAGTCAAATATAGAGAGAGACAAATAGAGAGAAAAAGAGAGACAAATAGAGAGAGAAAGAGAGACAAATAGAGAGAGTGAGTCAAATAGAGAGAGAGAGAGACTCAAAAAGAGAGAGAGTCAAAAAGAGAGAGAGCGATAGAGTCAAATAGAGAGCGAGTGAGAGTCAAATAGAAAGAGAGAGTCAAATAGAGAGAGAGAGAGTCAAATAAAGAGAGAGTCAAATAGAGAGAGAGTCAAATAGAGAGAGAGTGTCAAATAGAGAGTGAGAGTCAAATAGAGAGTGAGAGTCAAATAGAGAGAGATGCAAACAGAGAGAGAGTCAAATAGAGAGAGAGAGTCAAATAGAGAGAGAGTCAAATAGAGAGAGGGAGAGTCAAATAGAGAGAGAGAGACAGAGTCAAATAGAGAGAGAGAGACAGAGTCAAATAGAGAGAGAGAGAGTCAAATAGGGAGAGAGAGAGTCAGATAGAGAGAGAGTCAAATAGAGAGAGAGAGTCAAGAGTCAAATGGAGAGAGAGTCAAACAGAGAGAGTGTCAAACAGAGAGAGAGAGTCAAATAGAGAGAGAGAGTCAAGAGTCAAATGGAGAGAGAGTCAAATAGAGAGAGAGAGAGAGAGAGTCAAACAGAGAGAGATGCAAACAGAGAGAGAGTCAAATAGAGAGAGACAGTCAAATAGAGAGAGAGTCAAATAGAGAGAGGGAGAGTCAAATAGAGAGAGAGAGACAGAGTCAAATAGAGAGAGAGAGTGAGAGTCAAATAGAGAGAAAGAGAGAGAGTCAAATAGAGAGGGAGAGAGGGAGATAGAGAGAGAGAGAGAGTCAAATACAGAGAGAGAGTGAGTCAAATGGAGGGAGAGAGAGTGTCAAATGGAGAAAAAGATAGTGTCAAATGGAGAGAGAGAGAGAGTCAAATGGAGAGAGAGAGAGTCAAATGGAGAGAGAGGGAGTCAAATAGAGAGAGAGAGAGAGAGTCAAATGGAGAGAGAGAGAGAGAGAGTCAACTGGAGAGAGAGAGAGAGTCAAACACAGAGAGATGAGAACTGAGAGAGAGAGTCAAATAGAGAGAGAGAGTCAAATATAGAGAGAGAGTCAAATAGAGAGAGAGAGTCAAACAGAGATAGATGCAAACAGAGAGAGAGAGAGAGTCAAATACAGAGAGAGAGTCAAATAGAGAGAGAGAGTCAAATAGAGAGAGAGACAAATAGAGAGAGAGAGAGAGACTCAAATTGAGAGAGAGAGAAAGTCAAATATAGAGAGAGAGAGTCAAATAGAGAGAGAGAGAGTAAAATGGAGAGAAAGAGAGTCAAATGGAGAGAGAGAGAGTCAAATGGAGAGAGAGAGTCAAATGGAGAGAGAGAGTCAAATGGAGAGAGTGAGAGTCAAATGGAGAGAGAGAGACAAATGAAGAGAGATAGAGTAAAATGGAGAGAGATAGAGTCAAATGGAGAGAGAGAGATTGATAAATGGAGAGAGAGTGTCAAATGGAGAGAGAGAGTGTCAAATGGAGAGAGAGAGAGTCAAATGGAGAGAGAGAGAGATTCAAATGGAGAGAGAGAGAGAGTCAAATGGAGTGAGAGAGAGTTTCAAATGGAGAGAGAGAGAGTCAAATGGAGAGAGAGAGAGTCAAATGGAGAGAGAGAGTCAAATGGAGAGAGTGAGAGTCAAATGGAGAGAGAGAATGTCAAATAAAGAGAGAGTCAAATGGAGAGAGAGATATTCAAATGGAGAGAGAGAGAGAGTCAAATGGACAGAGTGAGAGTCAAATGGAGAGAGAGAGAGTCAAATGGAGAGAGAGAGAGAGTCAATTGGAGAGAGAGAGAGAATCAAATGGAGAGAGAGAGAGAGTCAAATAGAGAGAGAGAGAGAGTCAAATGGAGAGAGAGAGAGTCAAATGGAGGGAGAGAGAGTCAAATGGGGACAGAGAGAGAGTCAAATGGAGAGAGAGAGAGAGGGAGTCAAATGGAGAGAGAGAGAGAGTCAAATGGAGAGAGAGAGCGCGTCAAATGGAAAGAGAGAGAGAGAGTCAATGGAGAGAGAGAGAGTAAAATGGAGAGAGAGAGAGAGTCAAATGGAGAGAGAAAGAGAGTCAAATGAAGAGAGAGAGAGAGTGTCAAATGGAGAGAGAGAGTCAGTCAAATGGAGAGAGAGAGTCAATTGTAGAGAGAAAGAGTCAAATGGAGAGAGAGAGAGAGTCAAATGGAGAGAGATGCAGTGTCACATGGTGAGAGAGATTGAGTTAAAAGGAGAGAGAGAGAGTCCAATACAGAGAGAGACAAATAGAGATTGAAAGAGAGACAAAGAGAGAGAGACAGAGAGACAAATGGAGAGAAAGAGTCAAATAAAGAGAGAGAGTCAAATATAGAGAGAGAGTCAAATAGAGAGAGAGTCAAATAGAGAGAGGGAGAGTCAAATAGAGAGAGAGAGACAGAGTCAAATAGAGAGAGAGAGACAGAGTCAAATAGAGAGAGAGAGAGAGAGTCAAATAGAGAGAGAGAGAGTCAGATAGAGAGAGAGAGAGTCAAATAGAGAGAGAGAGTCAAGAGTCAAATGGAAAGAGAGTCAAATAGAGAGAGAGAGAGAGAGAGAGTCAAACAGAGAGAGTGTCAAACAGAGAGAGAGAGTCAAATAGAGAGAGAGAGTCAAGAGTCAAATGGAGAGAGAGTCAAATAGAGAGAGAGAGAGAGAGAGTCAAACAGAGAGAGATGCAAACAGAGAGAGAGTCAAATAGAGAGAGACAGTCAAATAGAGAGAGAGTCAAATAGAGAGAGGGAGAGTCAAATAGAGAGAGAGAGACAGAGTCAAATAGAAAGAGAGAGACAGAGTCAAATAGAGAGAAAGAGAGAGAGTCAAATAGAGAGAGAGAGAGGGAGATAGAGAGAGAGAGAGAGTCAAATACAGAGAGAGAGTGAGTCAAATGGAGGGAGAGAGAGTCAAATGGAGAGAGAGGGAGTCAAATAGAGAGAGAGATAGAGAGTCAAATGGAGAGAGAGAGAGAGAGTCAACTGGAGAGAGAGAGAGAGTCAAACACAGAGAGATGAAAACTGAGAGAGAGAGTCAAATAGAGAGAGAGAGTCAAATATAGAGAGAGAGTCAAATAGAGAGAGAGAGTCAAACAGAGATAGATGCAAACAGAGAGAGAGAGAGAGTCAAATACAGAGAGAGAGTCAAATAGGGAGAGAGAGTCAAATAGAGAGAGAGTCAAATAGAGAGAGAGAGAGTAAAATGGAGAGAGAGAGTCAAATGGAGAGAGAGAGAGTCAAATGGAGAGAGAGAGTCAAATGGAGAGAGAGAGTCAAATGGAGAGAGTGAGAGTCAAATGGAGAGAGAGAGACAAATGAAGAGAGATAGAGTAAAATGGAGAGAGATAGAGTCAAATGGAGAGAGAGAGATTGATAAATGGAGAGAGAGTGTCAAATGGAGAGAGAGAGTGTCAAATGGAGAGAGAGAGAGTCAAATGGAGAGAGAGAGAGATTCAAATGGAGAGAGAGAGAGAGTCAAATGGAGTGAGAGAGAGTTTCAAATGGAGAGAGAGAGAGTCAAATGGAGAGAGAGAGAGTCAATGTGGAGAGAGAGAGAGAGTCAAATGGAGAGAGAGAGTCAAATGGAGAGAGTGAGAGTCAAATGGAGAGAGAGAATGTCAAATAAAGAGAGAGTCAAATGGAGAGAGAGAGAGATTCAAATGGAGAGAGAGAGAGAGTCAAATGGAGTGAGAGAGAGTTTCAAATGGAGAGAGAGAGAGTCAAATGGAGAGAGAGAGAGTCAATATGGAGAGAGAGAGAGTCAAATAGACAGAGTGAGAGTCAAATGGAGAGAGAGAGAGTCAAATGGAGAGAGAGAGAGTCAATTGGAGAGAGAGAGAGAATCAAATGGAGAGAGAGAGAGAGTCAAATAGAGAGAGAGAGAGAGTCAAATGGAGAGAGAGAGTCAAATGGAGGGAGAGAGAGTCAAATGGGGACAGAGAGAGAGTCAAATGGAGAGAGAGAGAGAGGGAGTCAAATGGAGAGAGAGAGAGAGTCAAATGGAGAGAGAGAGCGCGTCAAATGGAGGGAGAGAGAGTCAAATGGGGACAGAGAGAGAGTCAAATGGAGAGAGAGAAAGAGGGAGTCAAATGGAGAGAGAGAGAGAGTCAATGGAGAGAGAGAGAGTAAAATGGAGAGAGAGAGAGAGTCAAATGGAGAGAGATAGAGAGTCAAATGAAGAGAGAGAGAGAGTGTCAAATGGAGAGAGAGAGTCAGTCAAATGGAGAGAGTCAATTGTAGAGAGAAAGAGTCAAATGGAGAGAGAGAGTCAAATGGAGAGAGATGCAGTGTCACATGGTGAGAGAGATTGAGTGAAAAGGAGAGAGAGAGAGTCCAATACAGAGAGAGACAAATAGAGATTGAAAGAGAGACAAAGAGAGAGAGAAAGAGAGACAAATGGAGAGAGAGAGTCAAATAGAGAGACAGAGTCAAATATAGAGAGAGACAAATAGAGAGAAAAAGAGAGACAAATAGAGAGAGAAAGAGAGACAAATAGAGAGAGTGAGTCAAATAGAGAGAGAGAGAGGGTCAAAAAGAGAGAGAGTCAAATAGAGAGAGTGCGAGAGAGTCAAATAGAGAGCGAGATAGAGTCAAATAGAAAGAGAGAGTCAAATTGAGAGAGAGAGAGAGTCAAATAAAGTGAGAGAGAGTCAAATAGAGAGAGAGTCAAATAGAGAGAGAGAGTCATATAGAGAGTGTGAGTCAAAAAGAGAGTGAGTCAAATAGAGAGAGAGAGTCAAATAGAGAGAGAGAGTCAAGAGTCAAATGGAGAGAGAGTCAAATAGAGAGAGAGAGAGAAAGAGTCAAACAGAGAGAGATGCAAACAGAGAGTCAAATAGAGAGAGAGTCAAATAGAGAGAGAGAGAGAGTCAAATAGAGAGAGAGAGATAGAGTCAAATAGAGAGAGAGAGTGAGAGAGTCAAATAGAGAGAGAGAGAGTCAAATGGCAAGAGAGAGTCAAATGGAGAGAGTGAGAGTCAAATGGAGAGAGAGAGAGTCAAATGGAGAGAGCGAGAGAGAGTCAAATGGAGAGAGAGAGAAGGTCAAATGGAGAGAGAGAGAGAGAGAGAGTCAAATGGAGAGAGAGAGAGAGAGAGTCAAATGGAGAGAGATGCAGTGTCACATGGTGAGAGAGATTGAGTGAAAAGGAGAGAGAGAGAGTCCAATACAGAGAGAGACAAATAGAGATTGAAAGAGAGACAAAGAGAGAGAGAAAGAGAGACAAATGGAGAGAGAGAGTCAAATAGAGAGAGAGAGTCAAATATAGAGAGAGACAAATAGAGAGAAAAAGAGAGACAAATAGAGAGAGAAAGAGAGACAAATAGAGAGAGTGAGTCAAATAGAGAGAGAGAGAGGGTCAAAAAGAGAGAGAGTCAAATAGAGAGAGTGCGAGAGAGTCAAATAGAGAGCGAGATAGAGTCAAATAGAAAGAGAGAGTCAAATTGAGAGAGAGAGAGAGTCAAATAAAGTGAGAGAGAGTCAAATAGAGAGAGAGTCAAATAGAGAGAGAGAGTCATATAGAGAGTGTGAGTCAAAAAGAGAGTGAGTCAAATAGAGAGAGAGAGTCAAATAGAGAGAGAGAGTCAAGAGTCAAATGGAGAGAGAGTCAAATAGAGAGAGAGAGAGAAAGAGTCAAACAGAGAGAGATGCAAACAGAGAGTCAAATAGAGAGAGAGTCAAATAGAGAGAGAGAGAGAGTCAAATAGAGAGAGAGAGATAGAGTCAAATAGAGAGAGAGAGTGAGAGAGTCAAATAGAGAGAGAGAGAGTCAAATGGCAAGAGAGAGTCAAATGGAGAGAGTGAGAGTCAAATGGAGAGAGAGAGAGTCAAATGGAGAGAGCGAGAGAGAGTCAAATGGAGAGAGAGAGAAGGTCAAATGGAGAGAGAGAGAGAGAGAGAGTCAAATGGAGAGAGAGAGAGAGAGAGTCAAATGGAGAGAGATGCAGTGTCACATGGTGAGAGAGATTGAGTGAAAAGGAGAGAGAGAGAGTCCAATACAGAGAGAGACAAATAGAGATTGAAAGAGAGACAAAGAGAGAGAGAAAGAGAGACAAATGGAGAGAGAGAGTCAAATAGAGAGAGAGAGTCAAATATAGAGAGAGACAAATAGAGAGAAAAAGAGAGACAAATAGAGAGAGAAAGAGAGACAAATAGAGAGAGTGAGTCAAATAGAGAGAGAGAGAGGGTCAAAAAGAGAGAGAGTCAAATAGAGAGAGTGCGAGAGAGTCAAATAGAGAGCGAGATAGAGTCAAATAGAAAGAGAGAGTCAAATTGAGAGAGAGAGAGAGTCAAATAAAGTGAGAGAGAGTCAAATAGAGAGAGAGTCAAATAGAGAGAGAGAGTCATATAGAGAGTGTGAGTCAAAAAGAGAGTGAGAGTCAAATAGAGAGAGAGAGTCAAATAGAGAGAGAGAGTCAAGAGTCAAATGGAGAGAGAGTCAAATAGAGAGAGAGAGAGAAAGAGTCAAACAGAGAGAGAGATGCAAACAGAGAGTCAAATAGAGAGAGAGTCAAATAGAGAGAGAGAGAGAGTCAAATAGAGAGAGAGAGATAGAGTCAAATAGAGAGAGAGAGAGAGAGAGTCAAATAGAGAGAGAGAGAGTCAAATGGCAAGAGAGAGTCAAATGGAGAGAGTGAGAGTCAAATGGAGAGAGAGAGAGTCAAATGGAGAGAGCGAGAGAGAGTCAAATGGAGAGAGAGAGAAGGTCAAATGGAGAGAGAGAGAGAGAGAGAGTCAAATGGAGAGAGAGAGAGAGAGTCAAACAGAGAGAGATGAAAACTGAGAGAGAGAGAGAGTCAAATAGAGAGAGAGAGTCAAATATAGAGAGAGAGTCAAACAGAGATAGATGCAAACAGAGAGAGAGAGTGAGTCAAAAACAGAGAGAGAGTCAAATAGAGAGAGAGAGTCAAATAGAGAGAGAGACAAATAGAGATAGAGAGAGACTCAAATTGAGAGAGAGAAAAAGTCAGATATAGAGAGAGAGAGTCAAATAGAGAGAGAGAGAGTAAAATGGAGAGAAAGAGAGTCAAATGGAGAGAGAGAGAGTCAAATGGAGAGAGAGAGTCAAATGGAGAGAGAGAGTCAAATGGAGAGTGTGAGAGTCAAATGGAGAGAGAGAGACAAATGAAGAGAGAGAGAGTCAAATGGAGAGAGATAGAATCAAATGGAGAGTGAGAGATTGATGAATGGAGAGAGAGTGTCAAATGGAGAGAGAGAGTTTCAAATGGAGCGAGAGAGAGTCAAATGGAGAGAGAGAGAGTCAAATGGAGAGAGAGAGAGTCAAATGGAGAGATAGAGAGTCAAATGGAGAGAGAGAGATTGACAAATGGAGAGAGAGAGTCGAATGGAGAGAGAGTGTGTCAAATGGAGAGAGAGAGAGTCAAATGGAGAGAGAGAGATTCAAATGGAGAGAGAGAGAGAGTCAAATCGAGTGATAGAGAGTCAAATGGAGAGAGAGAGACTCAATATGGAGAGAGAGAGAGTCAAATGGAGAGAGAGACTCAAATGGAGAGAGTGAGAGTCAAATGGAGAGAGAGAGTGTCAAATGGAGAGAGAGAGAGTCAAATGGAGAGAGAGAGATTCAAATGGAGAGACAGAGAGAGTCAAATGGACAGAGGGAGAGTCAAATGGAAAGCGAGAGAGTCAAATGGAGAGAGAGAGAGAGTCAATTGGAGATAGAGAGAGAATCAAATGGAGAGAGACAGAGTCAAATGGAGAGAGAGAGAGAGTCAATTGGAGAGAGAGAGAGAGTCAAATGGAGAGAGAGAGAGAGTCAAATGGAGAGAGAGAGAGAGAGAGTCAAATGGAGAGAGAGATAGTCAAATGGAAGGAGAGAGAGTGAAATGGGGACAGAGAGAGAGTCAAATGAAGAGAGAGAGAGACTGAGTCAAATGGAGAGAGAGAGAGGGTCAAATGGAGAGAGAGAGAGCGTCAAATGGAGAGAGAGAGAGAGAGTCAAATGGAGAGAGAGAGAGTAAAATGGAGAGAGAGAGAGAGTCAAATGGAGAGAGAAAGAGAGTCAAATGAAGAGAGAGAGAGAGTGTCAAATGGAGAGAGACAGTCAAATGGAGAGAGAGAGTCAATTGTAGAGAGAGAGAGTCAAATGGAGAGAGAGAGAGAGTCAAATGGAGAGATATACAGTGTGACATGGTGAGAGAGAGTGAGTGAAAAGGAGAGAGAGAGAGTCCAATACAGAGAGAGACAAATAGAGATTGAAAGAGAGACAAAGAGAGAGAGAAAGAGAGACAAATGGAGAGAGAGGGAGTCAAATGGAGAGAGAGAGACAAATAGAGAGAGAGACAAATAGAGAGAAAAAGAGAGACAAATAGAGAGAGAAAGAGAGACAAATAGAGAGAGTGAGTCAAATAGAGAGAGAGAGAGAGTCAGAAAGAGAGAGAGTCAAATAGAGAGAGAGCGAGAGAGTCAAATAGAGGGTGAGACAAATAGAGAGAGAGAGAGACTCAAATAGAGAGAGAGAGAAAGTCAAATATAGAGAGAGAGAGTCAAATAGAGAGAGAGAGAGTAAAATGGAGAGAAAGAGAGTCAAATGGAGAGAGAGAGAGACAAATTGAGAGAGAGAGTCAAAAGGAGAGAGTGAGAGTCAAATGGAGAGAGAGAGATTGATAAATGGAGAGAGTGTGTCAAATGGAGAGAGAGAGTGTCAAATGGAGAGAGAGAGAGTCAAATGGAGAGGGAGAGATTCAAATGGAGAGAGAAAGAGAGTCAAATGGAGAGAGTGAGTGTCAAATGGAGAGAGAGAGTGTCAAATGGAGAGAGAGAGAGTCAAATGGAGAGAGAGAGATTCAAATGGAGAGAGAGAGAGTCAAATGGAAAGAGAGAGAGAGTCAATTGGAGAGAGAGAGAGAGTTAAATGGAGAGAGACAGTCAAATGGAGAGTGAGAGAGAGTCAATTGGAGAGAGAGAGAGAGTCAAATGGAGAGAGAGAGAGAGTCAAATGGAGAGACAGAGAGAGAGAGTCAAATGGAGAGAGAGAGAGAGTCAAATGGAGAGAGAGGGAGTCAAATGGAGAGAGAGAGGTAGTCAAATGGAGAGAGAGAGAGAGTCAAATGCAGAGAGAGAGAGAGAGTCAAATGGAAAGAGAGAGAGAGTCAAATGAAGAGAGAGAGAGTCAATTGGAGAGAGAGAGAGAGTCAAATGGAGACAGAGAGAGAGTCAAATGGAGACAGAGAGAGAGTCAAATGGAGAGAGAGAGTCAAATGGAGAGAGAGATTCAAATGGCGACAGAGAGAGAGTCAAATGGAGAGAGAGAGAGTCAATTGGAGAGAGAGAGAGTTAAATGGAGTGAGACAGAGAGTTAATGGAGAGAGAGAGAGTCAAATGGCGAGAGAGAGAGAGTCAAATGGAGAGAGAGAGAGAGTCAAATGGATAGAGAGAGAGAGTCAAACGGAGAGAGAGAGAGAGTCAAATGGAAAGAGAGAGAGAGAGTCAAATGGAGAGATAGAGAGAGTCAAATGGAGAGAGAGAGAGAGAGTCAAATGGAGAGAGAGAGTCAAATAGAGAGAGAGAGTCAAATAGAGAGAGAGAGTCAAATATAGAGAGAGAGTCAAATAGAGAGAGAGAGTCAAACAGAGATAGATGCAAACAGAGAGAGAGAGAAAGTCAAATACAGAGAGAGAGTCAAATAGAGAGAGAGAGTCAAATAGAGAGAGAGACAAATAGAGAGAGAGAGAGACTCAAATAGAGAGAGAGAGAAAGTCAAATATAGAGAGAGAGAGTCAAATATAGAGAGAGAGAGTAAAATGGAGAGAAAGAGAGCCTAATGTAGAGAGAGAGAGTCAAATGGAGAGAGAGAGTCAAATGGAGAGAGAGAGTCAAATGGAGAGAGTGAGAGTCAAATGGAGAGAGAGAGACCAATGAAGAGAGAGAGAGTCAAATGGAGAGAGATAGAGTCAAATGGAGAGAGAGAGATTGATAAATGGAGAGAGAGTGTCAAATGGAGAGAGATAGAGTCAAATGGAGAGAGAGAGAGTCAAATGGAGAGAGAGAGTCAAATGGAGAGAGTGAGAGTCAAATGGAGAGAGAGAATGTCAAATAAAGAGAGAGTCAAATGGAGAGAGAGATATTCAAATGGAGAGAGAGAGAGAGTCAAATAGACAGAGTGAGAGTCAAATGGAGAGAGAGAGAGTCAAATGGAGAGAGAGAGAGAGTCAATTGGAGAGAGAGAGAGAATCAAATGGAGAGAGAGAGAGAGTCAAATAGAGAGAGAGAGAGAGTCAAATGGAGAGAGAGAGAGTCAAATGGAGGGAGAGAGAGTCAAATGGGGACAGAGAGAGAGTCAAATGGAGAGAGAGAGAGAGGGAGTCAAATGGAGAGAGAGAGAGAGTCAAATGGAGAGAGAGAGCGCGTCAAATGGAGGGAGAGAGAGTCAAATGGGGACAGAGAGAGAGTCAAATGGAGAGAGAGAGAGAGGGAGTCAAATGGAGAGAGAGAGAGTCAATGGAGAGAGAGAGAGTAAAATGGAGAGAGAGAGAGAGTCAAATAGAGAGAGAGACAAATAGAGAGAGAGGGAGACTCAAATAGAGAGAGAGAGAAAGTCAAATATAGAGAGAGAGAGTCAAATATAGAGAGAGAGAGTAAAATGGAGAGAAAGAGAGCCTAATGTAGAGAGAGAGAGTCAAATGGAGAGAGAGAGTCAAATGGAGAGAGAGAGTCAAATGGAGAGAGTGAGAGTCAAATGGAGAGAGAGAGACCAATGAAGAGAGAGAGAGTCAAATGGAGAGAGATAGAGT
>NW_027599530.1:0-25050 GCF_964194155.1 Cetorhinus maximus
GGCACAGACAAGCAGAGCCAAACAGATCCTGTCAGAGCCAATCAGAGCCAGGCAGAGCCTGGTAGAGCCTAGCAGAGCCATACAGAGGCAAACAGAGACAAACAGAGCCATACAGAGCAATACAGAGCCAAACAAAGCCAGACAGAGCCAAACAGAGCAACACAGGGCACAACAGAGCCAAACAGAGGCAAACAGAGACAAACAGAGCCAAACAGAGCAATAGAGAGCCAAAAGGCGCCAATCAGAGCCAAACAGAGCCAAACACAGCCAAACAGAGCCAAACAGAGCCAAACAGAGCCAAACAGAACCAAACAGAGTCAAACAGAGCCAAACAGAACCAAACAGACTCAAACAGATCAAAACATAGCCAAACAGAGCCAAGCAGAGCCAAAGAGAGCCAAACAGAGCAAAACAGAGCTAAACAGAGCCAAACAGAGCACAACAGAGCCAAACAGAGACAAACAGAGCCAAACAGATCAAAATAGAGCCCAACAGAGCCAAACATAGCCAAACAGAGCGTAACAGAGCCAACGAGAGTCAAACCGATTCAAACCGAGCCAAACAGAGCCAAGCAGAGCGAAAGAGAGCCAAACAGAGCAAAACAGAGCGAAGCAGAGCAAAACAGAGCCAAGCAGAGTGAAACAGAGCAAAACAGAGCCAGACAGAGCCAAACAGAGCCAAACAGAGCTAAACAGAGCCAAACAGAGCCAAACAGAGCACAACAGAGCCAAACAGAGACAAACAGAGCCAAACAGATCAATATAAAGCCCAACAGAGCCAAACATAGCCAAACAGAGCCTAACAGAGCCAACGAGAGTCAAACCGAGCCAAACAGAGCCAAACAGTGCCCAACATAGGCAAACAGAGCCAAACAGAGCACAACAGAGCAAAACAGAGCAAAACGGAGCCAATCAGTGCCAAACAGAGCTAGACAGATCCAAACAGAGCCAAACAGGACACAACAGAGCCAAACAGAGGCTAGCAGAGACAAACAGAGACAAACAGAGTAATACGGAGCCAAGCAAACCCAATCATTACCAAACAGATTCAAACAGAGTCAAAAAGAGCCACACAGAGCGAAACAGAGCCAAACCGAGACAAACAGAGCCATACAAAGCCTGGCAGAGACAAACAGACCCTGGGAGTTTCTTGCAGAGTCAAACAGAGCCAAATAGAGCCTGGCACAGAGAAATAAAGCCAAGCAGAGGCTGGCAGAGCAAAACTGAGCCTGGCAGAGCCAAGCAGAGCCAAACAGATCCTGGCAGAGCCAATCAGAGCCAGGCAGAGCCTGGCAGAGCCTAGCAGAGCCATACAGAGGCAAACAGAGTCAAACAGAGCCAAACAGAGCAATACAGAGCCAAACAGAGCAGAACAAAGCCACACAGAGCCAAACAGGGCACAACAGAGCCACACAGAGCTAAACAGAGCCAAACAGATCCAGACAGAGCCAAACAGAGCAAAACAGAACCAAACAGAGACAAACAGAGCCAGCAGAGCAATAGAGAGCCAAAAGGCGCCAAACATAGCCAAACAGAGCCTAACAGAGCCAAAGAGAGTCAAACCGAGCCAAAACAGAGCCAAACAGTGTCCCACATAGGCAAACAGAGCCAAACAGAGCACACCAGATCCAAGCAGAGCAAAACAGAGCCAATCAGTGCCAAACAGAGCCTAACAGAGCCAGACAGTGCCAAACAGATCCAAACAGGGCACAACAGAGCCAAACAGAGGCTAGCAGAGACAAACAGAGACAAACAGAGCACTACAGAGCCAAGCAGAGCCAAAAAGAGCCAAACAGAGCAAAACAGAGCCAAACAGAGCCAAAACAGATTAAAAACGGAGTCAAACAGACCAGAAAAGAGCCAAGCAGAGCCATACAGTGCCATACCGAGCCAAACAGAACCAAACAGAATCAAAAATAGCAAAACAGAGCCAAACAAAGCCAAGCAGAGCTAAACAGAGCGAAACACAGCCAAACTGAGCACAACAGAACCACACAGAGCCAAACAGAGCCAAACAGATCCAAACAGAGCCAAACAGAGCAGGACAGAGCCAAACTGAGCCTAACAGAGCCAAACAGAGCACAACAGAGCCAAACAGAGCCAAACGGAGCCAAACAGAGTGAGACAGAGCACAACAGAGCAAAACAGAGAAAAACAGATCCAAACAGAGCCAAACAGAGCCAAACAGAGCCAAACAGTGGCAAACAGAGCCAAACAGAGCCAAACAGAGCCAAACAGTGCCAAACAGATTCAAACAGAGCAATACAGAGGATAACAGAGCCAGACAGAGCCAAACAGTGCAAAACAGAGCTGAACAGAACGAAACAGAGCAAAACAGAGCCAAACAGAGCCAAACAGGGCCAAACAGAGCAATACAGAGCCAAACAAAGCCAGACAGAGCCACACAGAGCAACACAGGGCACAACAGAGCCAAACAGAGGCAAACAGAGACAAACAGAGCCAAACAGAGCAATAGAGAGCCAAAAGGCGCCAATCAGAGCCAAACATAGCCAAACACAGCCAAACAGAGCCAAACAGAGCAAAACAGAGCCAAACAGAGCTAAACAGAGCCAAACAGAGTGCAACAGAGCCAAACAGAGCCAAACAGATCACAGCAGAGCCAAGCAGATCGAAACAGAGCCAAACAGACTCAAAAAGAGCTGAACAGTGCCAAACAGAGCCAAAGAGAGCCGTACAGAGCGACACAGAGTCAAACGGAGCCAGACGGAGCCAAACAGAGCAGAACAGAGACAAACAGAGCCAAACAGATGCAAACAGAGCTTAACAGAGCAAAACAGAGCCAATCAGAGCCAAACAGAGAAAAACAGAATGAAACAGAGACAAACAAAGCCAAACAGAGCAAAACAGAGCAAAACTGATTGAAACATAGCAAAACAGAGCCAAACAGCGCCTAACAGAGCCAAACAGAACAAAACAGATCCAATCAGAGCCAAACAGATCCAAACAGATCAAGAAAGAGCCAAACAGAGCCAATCAGAGCCGAACAGAGGCAAACTGTGACAAACAGAGCCAAACAGAGCCAATATAGTCTCAAACAGAGCACAACAAAGCCAAACAGAGTGAAACAGAGCAATACAGAGGATAACAGAGCCAGACAGAACCAAACAGTGCAAAACAGAGCCAAACAGAGCCAAACAGAGTCAACCAGAGCAAACAGAGACAATCAAAGCCAAACAAAGCCAATCAGAGCACAACAGAGCAAAACAGAGCCAAGACAGAGCCAAACAGAGCATAACAGAGCCAAACAGACTCAAACAGATCATAACAGAGCCAAACAGAGTCAAACAGAGCACAACAGGAGCCAAACAGAGCTGAACAGAGCCAAACAGAGCCAAACAGAACCAAACAGAGCCAAACAGAGCAAAACAGAATGAACAGAGTACAACAGAGGCAAACACAGCCAAACAGAGCAAAACAGAGCCAAACAGAGCCCAACGGAGAAACAAAGAGCAAAACAGATCCAAAAAAAGCCAAACAGACCCAAACAGAGGCAAACAGACCAGAAAAGTGCCAAGCAGAGCGAAACAGTGCCAAACAGAGCAAAACAGAGTGAAACAGAGCAAACCAGAGCCAAACAGAGCCTAACAGATCCAACCAGAGCAAAACAGATCCAATCAGAGCCAAACAGTTCAAGACAGAGCCAAACAGAGTCAAACAGAGCATAACAAAGCCAAACAGAGCCGAACAGAGCCAAACAGAGCCAAAGAGAGCCAAACAGAACCGAACAGAGACAAACAGAGCAAAACAGAGTGAAACAGAGCAAAACAGAGCCAAGCCGAGTGAAACAGATCGAAACAGAGCCAAACAGAGCCAATCAGACCCAAACAGAGCCAAACAGAGCCAAACAGAGCCAAACAGACTCAAACCCAGCATAACAAGCCAAACAGAGCCAAACAGAGCAGAACAGAGCCAAACAGAGCAAAACAGAGCCAATCAGAGCCAGACAGAGCCAAACAGACCCACACGGAGCCAAACAAATCAAACAGAGCCAAACAGAGCAAAACAGAGTGAAACAAAGCAAAGCAAAGCCAAACAGAGCCAAATAGAGTCAAACAGAGCAATACCGAGCCAAACAGAGCCCAATAGAGCAAAACAGAGTCAACCTGAGCCAAACAGAGCCAAACAGAGCACAACAGAGCCAAACAGAGCCCAGAGTGAAACAGAGCCAAACTGAAATAGAGCATAACAGAGTCAAACAGAGCCAAACAGAGCAAAACATAGACAATCAGAGTCAAACGGAGCAAAACAGATCCAAACAGACTCAAACAGAGCATAACAGAGCCAAACAGAGTCAAACTGGGGACAACAGAGCCGAACAGAGCAAAACAGAGGCAAACAGAGACAAACAGAGCCAAACAGAGCACAACAGAGCCAAACAGAGCCAAACAGAGCCCAACATAGGCAAACTGAGCCAAACAGAGCCAAACAGAGCACAACAGAGCCAAACAGAGCAAAACAGAGCCAATCAGTGCTCAACAGAGCCTAACAGAGCCAGACAGAGCCAAAAAGAGCCAAACAGGGCACAACAGAGCCAAACAGTGCCCAACATAGGCAAACAGAGCCAAACAGAGCACAACAGAGCCAAACAAAGCAAAACAGAGCCAATCAGTGCCAAACAGAGCCTAACAGAGCCAGACAGAGCCAAAGAGAGCCAAACAGGGCAGAGCAGAGCCAAACAGAGGCTAGCAGAGACAAACAGAGCAATAGAGAGCCAAGCAGAGCCAATCAGTGCCAAACAGATTCAAACAGAGTCAAAAAGAGCCACACAGAGCGAAACAGAGCCAAACCGAGACAAACAGAGCCATACAAAGCCTGGCAGAGACAAACAGACCCTGGGAGTTTCTTGCAGAGCCACACAGAGCCAAATAGAGCCTGGCACAGACAAATAAAGCCAAGCAGAGCCTGGCAGAGCAAAACTGAGCCTGGCAGAGCCAAGCAGAGCCAAACAGATCCTGGCAGAGCCAATCAGAGCCAGGCAGAGCTGGTAGAGCCTAGCAGAGCCATACAGAGGCAAACAGAGACAAACAGAGCCAAACAGAGCACAACAGAGCCAAACAGAGCCAAACAGAGCCAAACAGGGCACAACAGAGCCACAAAGAGCTAAACAGAGTCAAACAGATCCAAACAGAGCCAAACAGAGCCTAACAGAGCCAAAGACAGTCAAACCGAGCCAAACAGAGACAAACAGCGCCCCACATAGGCAAACATAGCCAAACAGAGCACAACAGATCCAAACAGAGCAAAACAGAGCCAATCAGTGCCAAACAGAGACTAACAGAGCTAGACAGAGCCAAACAGAGCCAAACAGGGCACAACAGAGCCAAACAGAGGCTAGCAGAGACAAGCAGAGACAAACAGAGCAATACAGAGCCTAGCAGAGCCATAAAGAGCCAAACAGAGCAAAACAGAGCCAAACAGATCCAAACGGAGTCAAACAGAACCAAACTGACTCAAACAGAGCAAAACATAGCCAAACAGAGCCAAGCAGAGCCAAACAGAGCCAAACAGAGCAAAACAGAGTGAAACAGAAAAGAAAAGAGCCAAGCAGAGCCATACAGTGCCAAACCGAGCCAAACAGAACCAAACAGAATCAAACAGCCAAACTGAGCACAACAGAACCACACAGCGCCAAACAGAGCCAAACAGGACCAAACAGAGCCAAACAGAGCCAAGCAGAACCAAACAGACTCAAACAGAGCAAAACATAGCCAAACAGAGCCAAGCAGAGCCAAACAGAGACAAACAGAGCAAAACAGAGTGAAACAGAGCAAAACAGAGCCAAGCAGAATGAAACAGAGCAAAACAGAGCCAAACAGAGCCAAACAGAGCCAAAGAGCCAAACACAGCTAAACAGACTCAAACCGAGCATAAGAAGCCAAACAGAGCCAAACAGAGCAGAACAGAGCCAAACAGAGCAAAACAGAGCCAATCAGAGCCAGACAGAGACAAACAGAGCACAACAAAGCCAAACAGAGCCGAGCAGAGCCAAACAGAGCCAAACAAAACCAAACAGATCCAAACAGAGCCAAACAGAACCAAACAGATTCAAACAGAGCAAAACAAGCCAAACAGAGCCTAGCAGGGCCAAACAGAGCCAAACAGAGCTAAACAGGGCCAAACGGAACAAAGCAGAGTGAAACAGAGTAAAACAGAGCCATACATAGCCAACCAGAGCCAAACAGAGCAAAACAGAGCCAAACAGACCCACACGGAGCCAAACAAATCAAACAGAGCAAAACAGAGCCATACAGAGCCAAGCTGATCAAAACAGAGTGAAACAAAGCAAAGCATAGCCAAACAGAGCGAAATAGAGTCAAACAGAGCAATACCGTGCCAAACAGAGCCAAACAGAGCCAAATAGAGCATAACAGAGTCAAACGGAGCCAAACAGAGCCAAACAGAGCACAACAGAGCCAAACAGAGCCAGAATGAAACAGAGCCAAACTGAACTAGAGCATAACAGAGTCAAACAGAGCCAAACAGAGCAAAACATAGACAATCAGAGTCAAACGGAGTAAAACAGATCCAAAAAGAGCCAAACAGAGCAAAACAGGGTGAATCAAAGCAAAGCAGAGACAGAAAGAGCCAAACAGATCCAAACAGAGACAAACAGAGCAAAACAGAGGCAAACAGAGACAAACAGAGCCAAACGGAGCACAACAGAGCCAAACAGAGCCCAACATAGGCAAACTGAGCCAAACAGAGCCAAACAGAGCATAACAGAGCCAAACAGAGTCAAACAGGGCACAACAGAGGCAAACAGAGCCCAACAGAGCCAAACAGAGCCAAACAGAGCCAAACAGAGCCAAACAGAGCCAAATAGAGCCAAACAGAGCCAAACAGAGCAAAACAGAGCCGAACAGAGCCAAACAGACTCAAATGGACCATAACAAGCCAAACAGAGCCAAACAGAGCAAAACCGAGCCAAACAGAGCCACACAGAGCAAAACAGAGAGAAACAGAGCAAAACAGGACGAAAAAGAGCCAAACAGAGCAATACAGAGCCAAACAGAGCCAAACAGAGCCAATCAGAGCCAAACAGAGCCAAACAGACCACAACAGGGCCACACAGAGCAAAGCAGAGTGAAACAGAGCCAAAAAGACTCACAGAGAGCATAATAGAGCCAAACAGAGCACAACAGAGCCATACAGAGCCAAACAGAGAAAAACAGAGCCAAACTGACTCAAAGAGAGCATAACTGAGGCAAACAGAGCAAAACAGAGCAAAACAGAGACAAAAAAGAGTCAAACAGAGCAGAACAGATACAAACAGAGCCAAAGAGAGCCAAACAGAGCAGAACAGAGTGAAACAAATCAAAACAGAGCCAAACAGAGCCAAACAGAGCTAGACAGAGCAATACAGAGCCAAACAGAGCCAAGCAGAGCAAAACAGAGCAAAACAGAGCCAAACAGACCCAAACAGACCCAAACAGACCCAAACCGATCATAACAAGCCAAACAGACCAGACAGATCAAAGCAGACCAAAACAGAGCCAAACAGAGGCACACAGAGAACAACAGAGTGAAACAGAGCGAAACAGTGCCAAACACAGTCAATCAGAGCAAAACAGAGCAAACAGTGCCAAACAGAGCCAAACAGAGCCAAACAGATTCAAACAGAGCATAACAGAGCCAAACAGAGCAAAACCGAGCAAAACAGAGCCATACATAGCCACACAGAGCAAAACAGAGTGAAACAGAGCAAAACAGAGCCAAACAGAACCAAACAGAGCCAAACAGATCACAACAGAGCCAAACAGAGCCAAACAGACTCAAACAGAGCTGAACAGTGCCAAACAGAGCCAAAGAGAGCCAAACAGAGCGAAAAAGAGCCAAACGGAGCCAAACAGAGCCAAACAGAGCAAAACAGAGACAAACAGAGCCAAACAGTGCTTAACAGATCAAAACAGAGCCAATCAGAGCCAAACAGAGCAAAACAGAATGAAACAGAGTACAACAGAGCCATACAGAGCCAAACAGAGCAAAACAGAGCCAAACAGAGCCCAACGAAGAAAAACAGAGCCAAACAGAGTCAAACAACGCCAAACAGAGCCAAACAGAGCAAAAGCGAGTGAAACATAGCAAAACAGAGCCAAACAGAGCCTAAAGAGCCAAACAGAGCAAAACAGATCCAATCAGAGCCAAACAGATCCAAACAGATCAAGACAGAGCCAAGCAGAGCGAATGAGATCCAAAGAGAGCATAACAGAGCCAAACAGAGCCAAACAGAGACAAAAAGAGGCAAACAGGCTCAAACAGAGCACAACAGAGCCAAACAGAGTCCAACAGAGCAATACAGAGGATAACAGAGCCAGACAGAGCTAAACAGTGCAAAACAGAGCCAAAAAGAGCCAAAAGGAGCCAAACAGAGCCAAACAGAGCAAAACAGAGCCAATTAAAGCCAAACAGAGCCAAACAGAGCACAACAGAGCCAAACAGAGCCAAGACAGAGCCAAACAGAGCCAAACAGACTCAAACAGAGCGTAACAGTGCCTAACAGAGTCAAACAGAGCACAACAGAGCCAAACAGAGCCGAACAGAGCCAAACAGAGCCAATCAGAACCCAACAGAGCCAAACAGAACCAAACAGAACCAAACAGACTCAAACAGAGCAAAACATAGCCAAACAGAGCCAAGCAGAGACAAGCAGAGCCAAACAGAGCAAAACAGAGTGAAACAGAGCAAAACAGAGCCAAGCAGAGTGAAACAGAGCAAAACAGAGCCAAACAGAGCCAAACAGAGCAAAACAGAGACAAACAGAGCCAGACAGAGCCAAACAGAGCACAACAGAGCCAAACAGAGCCGAGCAGAGCCAATACAGAGCCAAACAAAACCTAACAGAGCCAAATAGAACCAAACAGAATCAAACAGTGAAAAACAGAGCCAAACAGAGCCAAGCAGGGCCAAACAGAGCCAAACAGAGCTAAACAGAGCAAAACTGAACAAAGCAGAGTGAAACAGAGTAAAACAGAGCCATACAGAGCCAACCAGAGACAAACAGAGCAAAACAGAGCCAAACAGACCAACACGGAGCCAAACAAATCAAACAGAGCAAAACAGAGCCATACAGAGCCAAACAGAGCAAAACAGAATGAAACAGAGTACAACAGAGGCAAACACAGCCAAACAGAGCAAAACAGAGCCAAACAAAGCCCAACGGAGAAAAACAGAGCAAAACAGAGCCAAACAAAGCCAAACAGAGCCAAACAGAGGCAAACAGACCAGAAAAGAGCCAAGCAGAGCCAAACAGTGCCAAACAGAACAAAACAGAGTGAAACAGAGCAAACCAGAGCCAAACAGAGCCTAACAGAGCCAACCAGAGCAAAACAGATCCAATCAGAGCCAAACAGATCAAGACAGAGCCAAACAGAGCATAACGGAGCCAAACAGAGCCAAACAGAGCCTAACAGAGCCAACCAGAGCAAAACAGATCCAATCAGAGCCAAACAGATCAAGACAGAGCCAAACAGAGCATAACAGAGCCAAACAGAGCCAAACAGAGCCATACATTGCCAAACAATCTCGAACAGATTATAACAGAGCCAAACAGAGCACAACAGAGCCAACCAGAGCAATACAGATCCAATAAAAGCCAAACAGATCAAGACAGAGCCAAACAGAGCATAACAAAGCCAAACAGGGCCAAACAGAGCCATACATTACCAAACAGTCTCGAACAGATTATAACAGAGCCAAACAGAGCCAAACAGAGCACAACAGAGCCAAACAAAGCCGAACAGAGCCAAACAGAGCCAAACAGAACCAAACAGAGCCAAACAGAGCCAAACAGAACCAAACAGAGTCAAACAGAGCAAAACATAGCCAAACAGAGCCAAGCAGAGCCAAACAGAGCCAAACAGAGCAAAACAGAGTGAAACAGAGCAAAACAGAGAAAAGCAGAATGAAACAGAGCAAAGCAGTGCCAAGCAGAGCCAATCAGAGCCAAACAGAGGCAACAAGAGCCACACAGAGCCAAACAGACTAAAACCGAGCATAACAAGCCAAACAGAGCCAAACAGAGCAGAACAGAGGCAAACAGAGCAAAACAGTGCCAATCAGAGCCAGACTGAGCCAAACAGAGCACAACAGAGCCAAACAGACCCGAGCAGAGCCAACCAGAGCCAAACAGAACCAAACAAAGCCAAACAGAGCCAAACAGAACCAAACAGAATCAAACAGAGCCAAACAGAGCCAAACAGAGCATAACAGAGCCAAACACAGCCAAACAGAGCCATACAGTGCCAAACAGTCTCAAACAGATTATAACAGAGCCAAACAGAGCCAAACAGAGCCAAACAGAGCCAAACAGAACCAAACAGAGCCACACAGAGCCAAACAGAACCAAACAGACTCAAACACAGCAAAACATAGCCAAACAGAGCCAAGCAGAGCCAAACAGAACCAAACACAGCAAAACAGAGTGAGACAGAGCAAAACAGAGCCAAGCAGAGTGAAACAGAGCAAAACAGAGCCACACAGAGCCAAACAGACTAAAACCGAGCATAACAAGCCAAACAGAGCCAAACAGAGCAGAACAGAGGTAAACAGAGCAAAACAGAGCCAATCTGAGACAGACAGAGCCAAACAGAGCACAACAGAGCCAAACAGACCCGAGCAGAGCCAAACAGAGCCAAACAGAACCAAACAAAGCCAAACAGAGCCAAACAGAACCAAACAGAATCAAACAGAGCTAAACAGAGCCAAATTAAACAAAGCAGGGCCAAACAGAGCAAAACAGAGCCAATCAGAACCAAACAGAATCAATCAGAGCTAAACAGAACCAAACGGAACAAAGCAGAGTGAAACAGAGTAAAACAGAGCCATACAGAGCCAACCAGAGCAAAACAGAGCCATACAGAGCCAAACAGACCCACACAGAGCCAAACAAATCAAACAGAGCAAAACAGAGCCATACAGAGCCAAACAGAGCAAAACAGAGACAAACAGAGCCAAAGAGAGCCAAACAGAGCACGACAGAGCCAAACAGAGATAAGCAGAGTAAAACAAAGCCAAACTGACTCAATGAGAGCATAACAGAGACAAACAGAGCAGAACAGAGCAAAACAGAGACAAACAGAGTCAAACAGAGCAAAACAGATCCAAACAGAGCCAAACAGAGCAAAACAGAGCCAAACAGAACCAAACAGAGCCATACAGTGCCAAACAGTCTCAAACAGATTATAACAGAGCCAAACAGAGCCAAACAGAGCACAACAGAGGCAAACAAAGCCGAACAGCGCCAAACAGAGCCAAACAGAACCAAACAGAGCCACACAGAGCCAAACAGAACCAAACAGACTCAAACACAGCAAAACATAGCCAAACAGAGCCAAGCAGAGCCAAACAGAACCAAACAGAGCAAAACAGAGTGAGACAGAGCAAAACAGAGCCAAGCAGAGTGAAACAGAGCAAAACAGAGCCAAACAGAGCCAATCAGAGCCAGACAGAGCCAAAGAGAGCCACACAGAGCCAAACAGACTAAAACCGAGCATAACAAGCCAAACAGAGCCAAACAGAGCAGAACAGAGGCAAACAGAGCAAAACAGAGCCAATCTGAGACAGACAGAGCCAAACAGAGCACAACAGAGCCAAACAGACCCGAGCAGAGCCAAACAGAGCCAAACAGAACCAAACAAAGCCAAACAGAGCCAAACAGAACCAAACAGAATCAAACAGAGCTAAACAGAGCCAAATTAAACAAAGCAGGGCCAAACAGAGCAAAACAGAGCCAATCAGAACCAAACAGAATCAATCAGAGCTAAACAGAGCCAAACGGAACAAAGCAGAGTGTAACAGAGTAAAACAGAGCCATACAGAGCCAACCAGAGCCAAACAGAGCAAAACAGAGCCAAACAGACCCACACGGAGCCAAACAAATCAAACAGAGCAAAACAGAGCCATACAGAGCCAACCAGATCAAAACAGAGTGAAACAAAGCAAAGCATAGCCAAACAGAGCCAAACAGAGTCAAACAGAGCAATACCGAGCCAAACAGAGCCAAACAGAGCCAAATAGGGCATAACAGAGTCAAACGGAGCTAAGCAGAGCTAAACAGATCACAACAGAGCCAAACAGAGCCAGAGTGAAACAGAGCCAAACTGAAATAGAGCATAACAGAGTCAAACAGAGCCAAACAGAGCAAAACATAGACAATCAGAGTCAAACGGAGCAAAACAGATCCAAACAGATCCAAACAGATCAAAACAGAGTGAATCAAAGCAAAACAGAGCCAAAAAGAGCCAAACAAAGCGAAACAGAGCAAAACAGAGCAATACAGAGCCAAACGGATCAAAACAGCGTGCAACAAAGCAAAGCAAAACCAAACAGAGCCAAACAGAGTCAAACAGAGCAATACCAAGCCAAACAGAGCCAAACAGAGCCAAATAGAGCATAACAGAGTCAAACGAAGCCAAACAGAGCCAAACAGAGCACAACAGAGCCAAACAGAGCCAGAGTGTAAAAGAGCCAAACTGAAATAGTGCATAACAGAGTCAAACAGAGCCAAACTGAGCAAAACATAGACAATCAGAGTCAAACGGAGCAAAACAGAGCCAAAAAGAGCCAAACAGAGCAATACAGAGACAAACAGAGCCAAACAGAGCCAGACAGAGCAAGACAGAGCCAAATAGAGCCAAACAGAGCCAAACAGAGCAAGATAGAGCCAAACAGAGCAAAACCGAGCCAAACAGAGCCAAACAGAGCCAATCAGAGCCAAACAGAGTGAAACAGAGCAAAACAGAGCAAAAGAGAGCCAGACAGAGCAAAACAGAGACAAACAGAGCCAAACAGAGCAAAACTGAATGAAACAGAGTACAACAGAGCCATACAGAGCCACACAGAGAAAAACAGAGCCAAACAGAGCCCAACGGAGAAAAACAGAGCAAAACAGAGCCATACAAAGCCAAACAGAGCCAAAGAGAGTCAAACAGACCATAAAAGAGCCAAGCAGAGCCAAACAGTGCCAAACAGAGCAAAACATAGTGAAACATAGCATACAGAGCCAAACAGAGCCTAACAGAGCCAAACAGAGCGAAACAGATCCAATCAGAGCCAAACAGATCCAAACAGATCAAGACAGAGCCAAACAGAGCCAATCAGAGCCAAACAGAGCATAACAGAGCCAAACAGAGACAAACAGAGCGAAACAGAGCCCAACAGGCAAAAACAGAGCACAACAGAGCCAAACAGAGTCCAACAGAGCAATAAAGAGGATAACAGAGCCAGACAGAGCCAAACAGTGCAAAACAGAGCCAAACAGAGCCAAACAGATCCAAACAGAGCAAAACAGAGCCAATCAAAGCCAAACGGAGCTAAATAGAGCCAAACAGAGCCAAGACAGAGCCAAACAGAGCCAAACAGAGCCAAACAGAGTCAAACAGAGCAGTACAGAGCAAAACAGATCCAAACGGAGCCAAACAGAGCCAAACTGTGCAAAACAGAGACAAACAGAGACAAACAGAGCCAAACCGAGCCAAACAAGCACAACAGAGCCAAACAGAGCCAAACAGAGTGAAACAGAGCCTAACAGACTCAGAGAGATAATAAAAGAGCCACACAGAGCAAAACAGAGTGAAACAGAGCAAAACAGAGCCAAACAGAGTCAAACCGAGCAAAGCAGAGCCAAACAAGCCAAACAGAGCAAAACAGAGTGAAAGAAATCAAAACGAGCCAAACAGAGCCTAACAGAGCCAAACAGAGCAAAACAGAGACAAACAGAGCCAAAGAGAGCCAAACAGAGCACGACAGAGCCAAACAGAGATAAACAGAGTAAAACAGAGCCAAACTGACTCAATGAGAGCATAACAGAGTCAAACAGAGCAGAACAGAGCAAAACAGAGACAAACAGAGTCAAACAGAGCAAAACAGATCCAAACAGAGCCAAACAGAGCAAAACAGAGTGAAACAAAGCAAAACAGAGCCAAACAGAGCCAAGAAAAGCCAAACAGAGCAATACAGAGCCAAACAGAGCCAATACAGAGCCAAACAGAGTCAAACAGAGCAGTACAGAGCAAAACAGATCCAAACGGAGCCAAACAGAGCCAAACTGTGCAAAACAGAGACAAACAGAGACAAACAGAGCCAAACCGAGCCAAACAAGCACAACAGAGCCAAACAGAGCCAAACAGAGTGAAACAGAGCCTAACAGACTCAGAGAGATAATAAAAGAGCCACACAGAGCAAAACAGAGTGAAACAGAGCAAAACAGAGCCAAACAGAGTCAAACCGAGCAATGCAGAGCCAAACAGAGCCAAACAGAGCAAAACAGAGTGAAAGAAATCAAAACGAGCCAAACAGAGCCATACAGAGCCAAACAGATCAAAACAGAGTGAAACAAAGCAAAGCATAGCCAAACAGAGACAAACAGATTCAAACAGAACAATACCGAGCCAAACAGAGCCAAACAGAGCCAAATAGAGCATAACAGAGTCAAACGGAGCCAAGCAGAGCCAAGCAGAGCACAACAGAGACAAACAGAGCCAGAGTGAAACAAAGCCAAACTGAAATAGAGCATAACAGAGTCAAACAAAGCCAAACAGAGCACAACAGAGCCAAACAGAGTCATATGGAGCAAAACAGAGCCAAAAACAGCCAAACAAATCAAACAGAGCCATACAGAGCCAAACAGATCAAAACAGAGTGAAACAAAGCAAAGCATAACCAAAAAGAGCACAACAGAGACAAACAGAGCCAGAGTGAAACAGAGCCAAACTGAAATAGAGCATAACAGAGTCAAACAGAGCCAAACAGAGCAAAACAGAGTGAATCAAAGCAAAACAGAGCCAAAAAGAGCCAAACAAATCAAACAGAGCATAACAGAGTCAAACAGAGGCAAACAGATCAAAACATAGACAATCAGAGTAAAACGAAGCAAAACAGAGCCAAAAAGAGCCAAACAGAGCCAAACAGAGCAATGCAGATCCAAAAAGAGCCAAACAGAGCAAAATAGAGCCAAATAGAGCCAAACAGTGCCAAACAGAGCAAAACAGAGCCAAACAGAGCAAAACCGAGCCAAACAGAGCCAAACAGAGCCACACAGAGCAAAACAGAGTGAAACTGAGCAAAAGAGAGGCAAAGGGAGCCAAAAAGAGCCAAACAGAGCAATACAGAGACAAACAGAGCCAAACAGAGCCAGACAGAGCAAGACAGAGCCAAATAGAGCCAAACAGAGTGAAACAGAGCCAAACAGACTCAAAGAGAGCATAACAGAGCCAAACAGACCACAACAGAGCCAAACAGAGCCAAACAGAGTAAAACAGAGCCAAACTGACTCAAAGAGAGCATAAGAGAGTCAAACAGAGCAGTACAGAGCAAAACAGAGACAAACAGAGTCAAACAGAGCAAAACAGATCCAAACAGAGCCAAACAGAGCAAAACAGAGTGAAACAAAGCAAAACAGAGCCAAACAGTGCCATGAAATGCCAAACAGAGCAATACAGAGCCAAACAGAGCCAAACAGAGCAAAACAGAGCAAAACAGAGCCAAACGGAGAAATACAGAGCAAAACAGAGCACAACAGAGCCAAACAGAGCTAAACAGACTCAAAACGAGCATAACAAGCCAAACAGAGCCAAACAGAGCATAACAGACCAAAACAGAGCCTAACAGAGGCACACAGAGCAAAACAGAGCCGAAGAGAGCCAAACAGAGTCAATCAGAGCAAAACAGAGCAAAACAGTGCCAAACAGAGCCAAACAGAGCACAACAGAGCCAAACAGTGCCAAACAGACTCAAAAAATGCAGAACAGTGCCAAACAGAGCCAAAGAGAGCCAAAAAGAGCAAAACAGAGCCAAACGGAGCCAAACAGATCCAAACAGAGAAAAACATTGACAAACAGAGCCAAACAGAACCAGGCAGAGCTTTACAGAGCAAAACAGAGACAAACAGAGCAAAACAGAATGAAACAGAGTACAACAGAGGCAAACACAGCCAAACAGAGCAAAACAGAGCCAAACAGAGCCCAACGGAGAAAAACAGAGCAAAGCAGAGCCAAACAAAGCCAAACAGATCCAAACAGAGGCAAACAGACCAGAAAAGAGCCAAGCAGAGCGAAACAGCGCCAAACAGAACAAAACAGAGTGAAACAGAGCAAACCAGAGCCAAACAGAGCCTAACAGAGCCAACCAGAGCAAAACAGATCCAATCAGAGCCAAACAAATCAAGACAGAGCCAAACAGAGCCAAACAGAGCCAAACAGAGCATAACAGAGCCAAACAGAGACAAACAGAGCCATACAGTGCCAAACAGTCTCAAACAGATTATAACAGAGCCAAACAGAGCACAACAGAGCCAAACATAGCCAAACAGAGCCAAACAGACTAAAACAGAGCATAACAGAGCCAAACAGAGTCAAACAGAGCTCAACAGAGCCAAACAGAGCCGAACAGAGCCAAACAGAGCCAAACAGAACCAAACAGAGCCACACAGAGCCAAACAGAACCAAACAGACTCAAACACGGCAAAACATAGCCAAACAGAGCCAATCAGAGCCAAACAGAGCCAAACAGAGCAAAACAGAGTGAAACAGAGCAAAACAGAGCCAAGAAGAGTGAAACAGAGCAAAACAGAGCCAAACAGAGCCAATCAGAGCCAAACAGAGCCAAAGAGAGCCACACAGAGCCAAACAGACTAAAACCGAGCATAACAAGCCAAACAGCCAAACAGAGCAGAACAGAGGCAAACAGAGCAAAACAGAGCCAACCTGAGCCAGACAGAGCTAAACAGAGCACAACAGAGCCAAACAGACCCGAGCAGAGCCAAACAGAGCCATACAGAACCAAACAAAGCCAAACAGAGCCAAACAGAACCAAACAGAATCAAACAGAGCAAAACAGAGCCAAACAGAACCAAACAGAATCAATCAGAGCTAAACAGAGCCAAACGGAACAAAGCAGAGTGTAACAGAGTAAAACAGAGCCATACAGAGCCAACCAGAGCCAAACAAAGCAAAACAGAGGCAAACAGAGACAAACAGAGCCAAACGGAGCTCAACAGAGCCAAACAGAGCCCAACATAGGCAAACTGTGCCAAACAGAGCCAAACAGAGCACAACAGAGCCAAACAGAGTCAAACAGGGCACAACAGAGGCAAACAGAGCCCAACAGAGCCAAACAGAGCCAGACAGATCAAAACAGAGCCAAATAGAGCCAAACAGAGGCAGACAGAGCAAAACAGAGCCAAATAGAGCCAAACAGAGCCAAACAGAGCAAAACAGAGCCAAACAGAGCAAAACAGAGCCAAACAGAGCCACACAGAGCAAAACAGAGTGAAACAGAGCAAAACAGAGACAAAGGGAGCCAAACAGAGCAAAACAGAGACAAACAGAGCCAAAGAGAGGCAAACAGAGCCAGACAGAGCAAAACAGAGCCAAATAGAGCCAAACGGAGCCACACAGAGCAAAACAGAGCCAAACTGAGCAAAACCGAGCCAAACAGAGCCAAACAGAGCCACACAGAGCAAAACAGAGTGAAACAGAGCAAAACAGAGCCAAAGGGAGCCAAGCAGAGCAAAACAGAGACAATCAGAGCCAAAGAGAGCCAAACAGAGCCAAACAGAGCACAACAGAGCCACACAGAGCCAAGCAGAGTGAAACAGAGCCAAACAGACTCAAAGAGAGCATAACAGAGCCAAACAGACCACAACAGAGCCAAACAGAGCCAAACACAGTAAAACAGAGCCAAACTGACTCAAAGAGAGCATAAGAGAGTCAAACAGAGCAAAACAGAGCAAAACAGTAAGAAAAAGAGTCAAACAGAGCAAAACAGATACAAACAGAGCCAAACAGAACCAAACAAAGCCGAACAGAGTGAAACAAAGCAAAACAGAGCCAAACAGAGCCAAACAGAGCTAGACAGAGCAATACAGAGCCAAACAGAGCCAAGCAGAGCAAAACAGAACAAAACAGGGCCCAACAGAGCCAAACAGAGCCAGACAGAGCACAACAGAGTCAAAAAGAGCCAAACAGAGCCAAACAGACCCAGCCGAGTATAAGAAGCCAAACAGAGCCAGACAGAGCAAAACAGACCAAAACAGAGGCACACAGAGCAGAACAGAGTGAAACAGAGCGAAACAGAGCCAAACACAGTCAATCAGAGCAAAACAGAGCAAAACAGTGCCAAACAGAGCCAAACAGAGCCAAACAGATTCAAACTGAGCATAAGAGAGCCAAACAGAGCAAAACCGAGCAAAACAGAGCCATACATAGCCACACAGAGCAAAACAGAGTGAAAAAGAGCAAAACAGAGCTAAACAGAGCCAAACAGAGCAAAGAGATCACTACAGAGCCAAACAGAGCCAAACAGAGCCAAACAGACTCAAACAGAGCTGAACAGTGCCAAACAGAGCCAAAGAGAGCCAAACAGAGCGAAACAGAGCCAAACGGAGCCAAACGGAGCCAAACAGAGACAAACAGAGCCAACCAGAGCCAAACAGAGCCAAACAGAGCTTAACAGAGCAAAACAGAGCCAATCAGAGCCAAACAGAGCAAAGCAGAGTGAAGCATAGCATACAGAGCCAAACAGAGCCTAACAGAGCCAAACAGAATGAAACAGATCCAATCAGAGCCAAACAGATCCAAACAAATCAAGACAGAGCCAAACAGAGCCAATCAGAGCCAAACAGAGCAATAAAGAGCCAAACAGAGCCAAACAGAGCCAAACAGGCTCAAACAGAGCACAACAGAGCCAAACAGAGTCCAACAGAGCAATACAGAGGATAACAGAGCCAGACAGAGCCAAACAGTGCAAAACAGAGCCAAACAGAGCAAAACAGAGCCAATCAAAGCCAAACAGAGCCAAACAGAGCACAACAGAGCCAAACAGAGCCAAGACAGAGCCAAACAGAGCCAAACAGAGCCAAACAGTGCACAACAGAACCAAACAGAGCCAAACATAGCCAAACAGACACAAGCAGAGCATAACAGAGCCAAACAGAGTCCAACAGAGCAATACAGAGGATAACAGAGCCAGACAGAGCCAAACAGTGCAAAACAGAGCCAAAGAGAGCCAAACAGAGCCAAACAGAGCAAAACAGAGCCAATCAAAGCCAAACAGAGCCAAACAAAGCCAAACAGAGCCAAACAGAGCCAAACAGACACAGACAGAGCATAACAGAGCCAAACAGAGTCCAACAGAGCAATACAGAGGATAACAGAGCCAGACAGAGCCAAACAGTGCAAAACAGAGCCAAAGAGAGCCAAACAGAGCAAAACAGAGCCAATCAAAGCCAAACAGAGCCAAACAGATCACAACAGAGCCAAACAGAGCCAAGACAGAGCCAAACAGAGCCAAACAGTGCACAACCGAGCAGTACAGAGCAAAACAGAACCAAACAGAGCCAAACAGAGCCAAACTGTGCATAACAGAGACAAACAGAGACAAACAGAGCCAAACCGAACCAAACAGAGCACAACAGAGCCAAACAGAGCTGAACAAAGTGAAACAGAGCCTAACAGACTCAGAGAGAGCATAACAGAGCCACACAGAGCAAAACAGAGCAAAACAGAGCCAAACAGAGCAAAACAGAGTGAAACAAAAAAATACGAGCCAAACAGAGCCTAACAGAGCCAAACAGAGCAAAACAGAGACAAGCAGAGTGAAACAAAAAAATACGAGCCAAACAGAGCCTAACAGAGCCAAAAAGAGCCAAACAGAGACAAACAGATCCAAACAGAGTCAAACAGACCAGAAAAGAGCCAAGCAGAGCCAAACAGTGGCAAACAGAGCAATACAGAGTGAAACAGACCATAACAGAGCCAAACAGAGCACAAGAGAGCCAATCAGAGCCAAACAGAGCCAAAGAGAGCCACACAGAGCCAAACAGACTAAAACCGAGCATAACAAGCCAAACAGAGCCAAACAGAGCAGAACAGAGGCAAACAGAGCAAAACAGAGCCAATCTGAGACAGACAGAGCCAAACAGAGCACAACAGAGCCAAACAGACCCGAGCAGAGCCAAACAGAGCCAAACAGAACCAAACAAAGCCAAACAGAGCCAAACAGAACCAAACAGAATCAAACAGAGCTAAACAGAGCCAAATTAAACAAAGCAGGGCCAAACAGAGCAAAACAGAGCCAAACAGAACCAAACAGAATCAATCAGAGCTAAACAGATCCAAACGGAACAAAGCAGAGTGAAACAGAGTAAAACAGAGCCATACAGAGCCAACCTGAGCCAAACAGAGCAAAACAGAGCCAAACAGACCCACACGGAGCCAAACAAATCAAACAGAGCAAAACAGAGCCAAACAGATCAAAACAGAGTGAAACAAAGCAAAGCATAGCCAATACAGAGCCAAACAGAGTCAAACAGAGCAATACCGAGCCAAACAGAGCCAAACAGAGCCAAATAGGGCATAACAGAGTCAAACGGAGCTAAGCAGAGCCAAACAGAGCACAACAGAGCCAAACAGAGCCAGAGTGAAACAGAGCCAAACTGAAATAGAGCATAACAGAGTCAAAAAGAGCAAAAAAGAGCAAAACATAGACAATCAGAGTCAAACGGAGCAAAACAGAGCCAAAAAGAGCCAAACAGAGCCAAACAGAGCAATGCAGAGCCAAACAGAGCCAGACAGAGCAAAACAGAACCAAATAGAGCCAAACAGAGCCAAACAGACTCAAACACGGCAAAACATAGCCAAACAGAGCCAATCAGAGCCAAACAGAGCCAAACAGAGCAAAACAGAGTGAAACAGAGCAAAACAGAGCCAAGAAGAGTGAAACAGAGCAAAACAGAGCCAAACAGAGCCAATCAGAGCCAAACAGAGCCAAAGAGAGCCACACAGAGCCAAACAGACTAAAACCGAGCATAACAAGCCAAACAGCCAAACAGAGCAGAACAGAGGCAAACAGAGCAAAACAGAGCCAACCTGAGCCAGACAGAGCTAAACAGAGCACAACAGAGCCAAACAGACCCGAGCAGAGCCAAACAGAGCCATACAGAACCAAACAAAGCCAAACAGAGCCAAACAGAACCAAACAGAATCAAACAGAGCAAAACAGAGCCAAACAGAACCAAACAGAATCAATCAGAGCTAAACAGAGCCAAACGGAACAAAGCAGAGTGTAACAGAGTAAAACAGAGCCATACAGAGCCAACCAGAGCCAAACAAAGCAAAACAGAGGCAAACAGAGACAAACAGAGCCAAACGGAGCTCAACAGAGCCAAACAGAGCCCAACATAGGCAAACTGTGCCAAACAGAGCCAAACAGAGCACAACAGAGCCAAACAGAGTCAAACAGGGCACAACAGAGGCAAACAGAGCCCAACAGAGCCAAACAGAGCCAGACAGATCAAAACAGAGCCAAATAGAGCCAAACAGAGGCAGACAGAGCAAAACAGAGCCAAATAGAGCCAAACAGAGCCAAACAGAGCAAAACAGAGCCAAACAGAGCAAAACAGAGCCAAACAGAGCCACACAGAGCAAAACAGAGTGAAACAGAGCAAAACAGAGACAAAGGGAGCCAAACAGAGCAAAACAGAGACAAACAGAGCCAAAGAGAGGCAAACAGAGCCAGACAGAGCAAAACAGAGCCAAATAGAGCCAAACGGAGCCACACAGAGCAAAACAGAGCCAAACTGAGCAAAACCGAGCCAAACAGAGCCAAACAGAGCCACACAGAGCAAAACAGAGTGAAACAGAGCAAAACAGAGCCAAAGGGAGCCAAGCAGAGCAAAACAGAGACAATCAGAGCCAAAGAGAGCCAAACAGAGCCAAACAGAGCACAACAGAGCCACACAGAGCCAAGCAGAGTGAAACAGAGCCAAACAGACTCAAAGAGAGCATAACAGAGCCAAACAGACCACAACAGAGCCAAACAGAGCCAAACACAGTAAAACAGAGCCAAACTGACTCAAAGAGAGCATAAGAGAGTCAAACAGAGCAAAACAGAGCAAAACAGTAAGAAAAAGAGTCAAACAGAGCAAAACAGATACAAACAGAGCCAAACAGAACCAAACAAAGCCGAACAGAGTGAAACAAAGCAAAACAGAGCCAAACAGAGCCAAACAGAGCTAGACAGAGCAATACAGAGCCAAACAGAGCCAAGCAGAGCAAAACAGAACAAAACAGGGCCCAACAGAGCCAAACAGAGCCAGACAGAGCACAACAGAGTCAAAAAGAGCCAAACAGAGCCAAACAGACCCAGCCGAGTATAAGAAGCCAAACAGAGCCAGACAGAGCAAAACAGACCAAAACAGAGGCACACAGAGCAGAACAGAGTGAAACAGAGCGAAACAGAGCCAAACACAGTCAATCAGAGCAAAACAGAGCAAAACAGTGCCAAACAGAGCCAAACAGAGCCAAACAGATTCAAACTGAGCATAAGAGAGCCAAACAGAGCAAAACCGAGCAAAACAGAGCCATACATAGCCACACAGAGCAAAACAGAGTGAAAAAGAGCAAAACAGAGCTAAACAGAGCCAAACAGAGCCAAAGAGATCACTACAGAGCCAAACAGAGCCAAACAGAGCCAAACAGACTCAAACAGAGCTGAACAGTGCCAAACAGAGCCAAAGAGAGCCAAACAGAGCGAAACAGAGCCAAACGGAGCCAAACGGAGCCAAACAGAGACAAACAGAGCCAACCAGAGCCAAACAGAGCCAAACAGAGCTTAACAGAGCAAAACAGAGCCAATCAGAGCCAAACAGAGCAAAGCAGAGTGAAGCATAGCATACAGAGCCAAACAGAGCCTAACAGAGCCAAACAGAATGAAACAGATCCAATCAGAGCCAAACAGATCCAAACAAATCAAGACAGAGCCAAACAGAGCCAATCAGAGCCAAACAGAGCAATAAAGAGCCAAACAGAGCCAAACAGAGCCAAACAGGCTCAAACAGAGCACAACAGAGCCAAACAGAGTCCAACAGAGCAATACAGAGGATAACAGAGCCAGACAGAGCCAAACAGTGCAAAACAGAGCCAAACAGAGCAAAACAGAGCCAATCAAAGCCAAACAGAGCCAAACAGAGCACAACAGAGCCAAACAGAGCCAAGACAGAGCCAAACAGAGCCAAACAGAGCCAAACAGTGCACAACAGAACCAAACAGAGCCAAACATAGCCAAACAGACACAAACAGAGCATAACAGAGCCAAACAGAGTCCAACAGAGCAATACAGAGGATAACAGAGCCAGACAGAGCCAAACAGTGCAAAACAGAGCCAAAGAGAGCCAAACAGAGCCAAACAGAGCAAAACAGAGCCAATCAAAGCCAAACAGAGCCAAACAAAGCCAAACAGAGCCAAACAGAGCCAAACAGACACAGACAGAGCATAACAGAGCCAAACAGAGTCCAACAGAGCAATACAGAGGATAACAGAGCCAGACAGAGCCAAACAGTGCCAAACAGAGCAAAACAGAGCCAAACAGAGCAAAACCGAGCCAAACAGAGCCAAACAGAGCCACACAGAGCAAAACAGAGTGAAACTGAGCAAAAGAGAGGCAAAGGGAGCCAAAAAGAGCCAAACAGAGCAATACAGAGACAAACAGAGCCAAACAGAGCCAGACAGAGCAAGACAGAGCCAAATAGAGCCAAACAGAGTGAAACAGAGCCAAACAGACTCAAAGAGAGCATAACAGAGCCAAACAGACCACAACAGAGCCAAACAGAGCCAAACAGAGTAAAACAGAGCCAAACTGACTCAAAGAGAGCATAAGAGAGTCAAACAGAGCAGTACAGAGCAAAACAGAGACAAACAGAGTCAAACAGAGCAAAACAGATCCAAACAGAGCCAAACAGAGCAAAACAGAGTGAAACAAAGCAAAACAGAGCCAAACAGTGCCATGAAATGCCAAACAGAGCAATACAGAGCCAAACAGAGCCAAACAGAGCAAAACAGAGCAAAACAGAGCCAAACGGAGAAATACAGAGCAAAACAGAGCACAACAGAGCCAAACAGAGCTAAACAGACTCAAAACGAGCATAACAAGCCAAACAGAGCCAAACAGAGCATAACAGACCAAAACAGAGCCTAACAGAGGCACACAGAGCAAAACAGAGCCGAAGAGAGCCCAAACAGAGTCAATCAGAGCAAAACAGAGCAAAACAGTGCCAAACAGAGCCAAACAGAGCACAACAGAGCCAAACAGTGCCAAACAGACTCAAAAAATGCAGAACAGTGCCAAACAGAGCCAAAGAGAGCCAAAAAGAGCAAAACAGAGCCAAACGGAGCCAAACAGATCCAAACAGAGAAAAACATTGACAAACAGAGCCAAACAGAACCAGGCAGAGCTTTACAGAGCAAAACAGAGACAAACAGAGCAAAACAGAATGAAACAGAGTACAACAGAGGCAAACACAGCCAAACAGAGCAAAACAGAGCCAAACAGAGCCCAACGGAGAAAAACAGAGCAAAGCAGAGCCAAACAAAGCCAAACAGATCCAAACAGAGGCAAACAGACCAGAAAAGAGCCAAGCAGAGCGAAACAGCGCCAAACAGAACAAAACAGAGTGAAACAGAGCAAACCAGAGCCAAACAGAGCCTAACAGAGCCAACCAGAGCAAAACAGATCCAATCAGAGCCAAACAAATCAAGACAGAGCCAAACAGAGCCAAACAGAGCCAAACAGAGCATAACAGAGCCAAACAGAGACAAACAGAGCCATACAGTGCCAAACAGTCTCAAACAGATTATAACAGAGCCAAACAGAGCACAACAGAGCCAAACATAGCCAAACAGAGCCAAACAGACTAAAACAGAGCATAACAGAGCCAAACAGAGTCAAACAGAGCTCAACAGAGCCAAACAGAGCCGAACAGAGCCAAACAGAGCCAAACAGAACCAAACAGAGCCACACAGAGCCAAACAGAACCAAACAGACTCAAACACGGCAAAACATAGCCAAACAGAGCCAATCAGAGCCAAACAGAGCCAAACAGAGCAAAACAGAGTGAAACAGAGCAAAACAGAGCCAAGAAGAGTGAAACAGAGCAAAACAGAGCCAAACAGAGCCAATCAGAGCCAAACAGAGCCAAAGAGAGCCACACAGAGCCAAACAGACTAAAACCGAGCATAACAAGCCAAACAGCCAAAC
>NW_027599531.1:0-25049 GCF_964194155.1 Cetorhinus maximus
GGTTACAGAGATAGAGAGGGTTGTAGGGACTGGAGGGTTCAGACATAGGGCGTTGTTGTAGGGTCTGGAGGTTACAAGAGATAGTGTTGGTTGTAGGGACTGGAGGTCTGGAGGCTACAGAGATAGGGAGGGTTGTAGCGTCTGGAGGTGACAGAGATAGGGAGGGTTGTAGGGACTGGAGCTAACAGAGATAGGGAGGGTTGAAGGGACTGGAGGTTACAGAGAGGTTTGTAGTGGCTGGCGGAGGATACAGAGATATGGAGGTTTGTAGTGGCTGGGGGAGGATGCAGAGATAGGGAAGGTTGTAGGGGCTCGGGGAGGTTACAGAGATAGGGAGGGTTGTAGGGGCTGGGGGAGGATACAGAGATAGGGAAGGTTGGATGTGCCGGAGGAGGTTACAGAGATAGGGAGGGGTGTAAGTGCTGGAGGAGGTTACAGAGATAGGGAGAGGTTTAGGGGCTGGAGGAGCTTACAGAAATAGAGAGAGGTTTAGGGGCTGGAGGAGGTTACAGAGATAGGGAAGGTTGTAGGGACTGGAGGTTACAGAGATACGGAGGGTTGTAGGGACTGGAGGTTACAGAGATACGGAGGGTTGTAGGGACTGGAGGTTACAGAGATACGGAGGGTTGTAGGGACTGGGGGAGGTTACAGAGATAGGGAGGTTTGTAGGGGCTGGGGAGGATACAGAGATAGGGAGGGTTGAAGGGACTGGAGGAGGTTACAGAGATAGAGAAGTTTGTTGGGTCTGGGGGTGGATACAGAGATAGGGAAGGTTGGATGTGCTGGAGGAGGTCACAGAGAAAAGGAGGACTGAAGGGGCTGGAGGAGGATTCAGTGATAGGCAGGGTTTTAGCGATTGGATGATGTCACAGAGATAGGCAGCATTGTAAGGGCTGGAGGAGGTTACAGAGATAGGGAAGGTTGTAGGGGCTGGAGGAGGCTACAGAGATTGGGAGGGTTGTAGGTGCTGTAGGAGGTTACAGAGATACGGAGGGTTGTAGGGGCTGGGGAGGTTACAGAGATAGGGAGGGTTGTAGGGGCAGGGGGAGGATACAGAGATAGGTAAGGTTGGATGTGCTGTAGGAGGTGACAGAGAAAAGGCGAACTGATGGGGTTGGAGGAGGATTGAGTGTTAGGCAGGCTTTTGGCGATTGGATGATGTCACAGAGATAGGCAGCATTGTAAGGGCTGGAGGAGGTTACAGAGATAGGGAAGGTTGCAGGGGCTGGAGGAGGTTACAGAAATAGGGAGGGGTGTAAGGGCTGGAGGAGGTTACAGAGATAGGGAGGGGTGTAGGGGCTGGAGGAGGTTACAGAGATAGGGAGAAATGTAGGGGCTGAAGGAGTATACAGAAATAGGGAGGGATGTAGGGGCTGGAGGAGGTTACGGAGATAGGGAGGGTTGTAGGGGCTGGAGGAGGTTACAGAGATAGTGAGGGTTGTAGGGACTGGAGGTTACAGAGATAGGGAGGGTTGTAGGGACTGGAGGTTACAGAGATAGGGAGGGTTGTAGGGATTGGAGGTTACAGAGATAGGGAGGGTTGTAGGGACTGGAGATTACAGAGATAGGGTGGGTTGTAGGGTCTGGAGGTTACAGAGATAGGGAGGGTTGTAGGGACTGGAGGTTACAGAGATAGGGAGGGTTGTAGGGACTGGAGCAGGTTACTGAGATAGAGAAGTTGGTATGGGCTGGGGAGGATACAGAGATAGGGTGGGTTGTAGGGACTGGAGGTTACAGAGATAGGGAGCATTGTAGGGTCTATAGGTTACAGAGATAGGGAGGGTTGTAGGGACTGGTGGTTACAGAGATAGGGAGTGTTGCAGGGGTTGGAGGTTACAGAGATAGGGAGTGTTGTAGGGACTGGAGGTTACAGAGATAGGGAGCGTTGAAGGGACTGGAGGAGGTTACAGATATAGGGAGGGTTGTAGGGGCTGGGGGAGGATACAGAGATAGGGAAGGTTGTAGGGACTGAAGGTTACAGAGCAAGGGAGGTTTGTAGGAGCTGGGGGAGGATACAGAGATACAGGAGGAATTTACAGAGATAGGGAGGGGTGTAGGGACTGGAGGAATTTACAGAGATAGGGAGGGTTTTAGGCACTTGAGGTCACAGAGGTAGGGACTGGAGGCTACAGAGATAGGGTGGGTTGTAGGGAAGGAGGTTACAGAGATAGGGAGGGTTGTAGGGTCTGGAGGCTACAGAGATAGGGTGGGTTGTGGGGACTGAGGTTACAGAGATAGGGAGGGCTGAAGGGGCTGGAGGAGGTTACAGAGATAGGGAGGGTTGTCGGGGCAGAAGGAGGTTACAGTGATAGGGAGGGTTGTAGGGGCTGGAGGTTACAGAGATAGGGAGGGTTGTAGGGACTGGAGGTTACAGAGATAGGGAGGGTTGTAGGAATTGGAGGTTACAGAGATAGGGAGGGTTGTCGGGGCTGGAGGAGGTTAAAGAGATAGGGAGGGTTGTAGGGACTGGAGCTTACAGAGATAGGGAGGGTTGTAGGGACTGGAGGTTACAGAGATAGGGAGGGTTGTAGGGATTGGAGGTTACAGAGATAGGGAGGGTTGTCGGGGCTGGAGGAGGTTACAGAGATAGGGAGGGTTGTAGTGACTGGAGGTTACTGTGATAGGGAGGGTTGTAGGGACTGGAGGTTACAGAGATTGGGAGGGTTGCAGGGAGTGGAGGTTACAGAGATAGGGAGGGTTGTAGGGACTGGATGCTACTGAGATAGGGAGGGTTGTCGGGGCTGGAGGAGGTTACAGAGATAGGGAGGTTTGTAGGGACTGGAGGTTACAGAGATAGGGAGGATTGTAGGGACTGGAGGTAATACGAATAGGGAGGGTTGTAGGGGCTGGAGTAGGTTACAGAGATAGGGAGGGTTGTAAGCACTGGAGGTTACAGAGATAGGGAGGGTTGTAGAGACTGGAGGTTACAGAGATAGGTAAGGTTGTAGGGGCTGGAGGAGGTTACAGAGATAGGGAGGGTTGTAGGGATTTGAGGTTACAGAGATAGGGAGGGTTGTAGGGACAGGATGTTACAGCGCTAGGGAGGTTTGTAGGGACTGGAGGTTACAGAGATAGGGAGGGTTGTTGCTACTGGAGATTACAGAGATAGGGAGGGTGTAGGGGCTGGAGGAGGTTACAGAGATAGGGAGGGTTGATGGGACTGGAGGAGGTTACAGAGATAGGGAGGGTTGATGGGGCTGGAGGAGGTTACAGAGATAGGGAGGGGTGTAGGGGCTGGAGGAGGTTACAGAGATAGGGAGGGTTGATGGGGCTGGAGGAGGTTACAGAGATAGGGTGGGTTGTATGGGCTGGAGGGGGTTACAGAGACAGGGAGGGTTGATGGGGCTGGAGAAGGTTACAGAGGTAGGGAGGGTTGTAGGGACTGGAGGTTACAGAGATAGGGAGGAATGTAGGGGCTGGAGGAGGTTACAAGATAGGGAGGGTTGCAGGGGCTGGAGGAGGTTACAGAGATAGGGAGGGTTGTAGGGGCTGGAGGAGGTTACAGAGGTGGGGAGGGTTGAAGGGACTGGAGGTTACAGAGATAGGGAGGGGTGTAGGGACTGGAGGAATTTACAGAGAAAGGGAGGGTTTTAGGCACTTGAGGTCCCAGAGGTAGGGACTGGAGGCTACAGAGATAGGGAGGGTTGTAGGGACTGGAGGCTACAGAGATAAGGTGGGTTGTGGGGACGGAGGTTACAGAGATAGGGAGGGCTGAAGGGGCTGGAGGAGGTTAAAGAGATAGGGAGGGTTGTCGGGGCTGGAGGAGCTTACAGAGATAGGGAGGGTTGTAGTGACTGGAGGTTACAGAGATAGGGAGGGTAGTAGGGATTGGAGGTTACAGAGATAGGGAGGGTTGTCGGGGCTGGAGGAGGTTACCGAGATAGGGAGGGTTGTATGGACTGGAGGTTACAGAAATAGGGAGGGTTGTAGGAATTGGAGGTTACAGAGATAGGGAGGGTTGTAGGGACTGGAGGTTTCAGAGATAGGGAGTGTTGTAGGGACTGGAGGTTACAGAGATAGGGAGGGTTGTATGGACTGGAGTTTACAGAAATAGGGAGGAGTGTAGGGACTGGAGGAGGCTGCAGAAATTGGGAGGATTGTAGGGCCTGGGGGTGGTTACAGAGATAGGGACGGTTTTAGGTGCAGGGGGAGGTTACAGAGATAGGGAAGGTTGGTGTGCTGGAGGAGGTCACAGAGAAAAGGAGGACTGAAGGGGCTGGAGGAGGATTCAGTGAAAGGCAGGGTTTTATCGATTGGATGATGTCACAGAGATAGGCAGCATTGTAAGGGCTGGAGGAGGTTACAGAGATAGGGAGGATTGTAGGGGCTGGAGGAGGTTACAGAGATAGGGAGGGATATGGGCTGGAGGAGGTTACATAGATAGTGAGGATTGTAGGGGCTGGAGGAGGTTACAGAGATAGGGAGGGATGTAGGGGCTGAAGGAGGTTACGGAGATAGGGAGGGTTGTAGGGGCTGGAGGAGGTTACAGAGATAGGGAGGGTTGTAGGGACTGGAGGTTACAGAGATAGGGAGGGGTTGTGGGGCTGGAGGAGGTTACAGAGATAGGGGGGCTTGTAGGGTCTGGAGGAGGATACATAGATAGGGAAGGTTGTAGGGGCTGGAGGAGGTTACAGAAATAGGGAGGGTTGTAGGGGCTGGATCTTACAGAGATAGGGAGGGTTGTAGGGACTGGAGGTTACAGAGATAGGGAGGGTTGTAGCGTCTAGAGGTTACAGAGAAAGGGAGGGTTGTAGTGACTGGAGGTTACAGAGATAGGGAGGGTTGTAGGGACTAGAGGTTACAGAGATAGGGAGCATTGTAGGGTCTAGAGGTTACAGAGATAGGGAGGGTTGTAGGGATTGGTGGTTACAGAGATAAGGAGTGTTGCAGGGATTGGAGGTTACATAGATAGGGAGGGTAGTAGTGACTGGAGGTTACAGAGATAGGGAGGGTTGTAGGGACTGGAGCAGGTTACAGAAATAGAGAAGTTTGTATGGGCTGGGGAGGATACAGAGATAGGGAGCGTTGAAGGGACTGGAGGAGGTTACAGAGATAGGGAGGGTTGTAGGGGCTGGGGGAGGATACAGATATAGGGAAGGTTGGATGTGCTGGAGGAGGTTAGAGAGATAGGGAGGGTTGTCGGGGCTGGAGGAGGATACAGAGATACGGAGGGTTGTAGTGGCTGGAGGAGGATACAGAGATAGGGAGGTTTGTAGGGGCTGGAGGAGGTTGCAGCGATAGGGAGGGTAATAGGGACTGGAGGAGGTTACAGAGATAGGTTGGTTTGTAGGGATTGGAGGTGACAGAGATAGGGAGGGTGATAGGGACTGGAGGTTACAGAGATAGGGAGGATTTCGGTATTGGAGGTTACAGAGATAGGGAGGGTTGTAGGGACTGGAGGTTACTGTGATAGGGAGGGTTGTAGGTACTGTAGGTTACAGAGATTTGGAGGGTTGCAGGGAGTGGAGGTTACAGAGTTAGGGAAGGTTGTAGGGTCTGGATGCTACTGAGATAGGGAGGGTTGTCGGGGCTGAAGGAGGTTACAGAGATAGGGAGGTTTGTAGGGACTGGAGGTTATAGAGATAGGGAGGATTGTAGGGACTGGAGGTAATACAAATAGGGAGGGTTGTAGGGGCTGGAGTAGGTTACAGAGATAGGGAGGGTTGTCGGGACTGGAGGTTACAGAGATAGGGAGGGTTGTAGAGACTGGAGGTTACAGAGATAGGTAGGGTTGTAGGGGCTGGAGGAGGTTACAGAGATATGGAGGGTTGTAGGGATTTGAGGTTACAGACATAGGGAGGCTTGTAGTGACACGATGTTACAGCGCTAGGGAGGTTTGTAGGGACTGGAGGTTACAGAGATAGGGAGGGTTGTTGCGACTGGAGATTACAGAGATAGGGAGGGTGTAGGGGCTGGAGGAGGTTACAGAGATAGGGAGGGTTGTAGGGGCTGGAGGAGGTTACAGAGATATGGCGGGTTGTAGGGACTGGAGGAGGTTACAGAGACAGAGAGGGTTGATGGGGCTGGAGGAGGTTACAGAGATAGGGAGGGTTGTATGGGCTGGAGGAGGTTACAGAGACGGAGGGTTGCAGGGGCTGGAGGAGGTTACAGAGATAGGGAGGGTTGTAGGGGCTGGAGGAGGTTACAGAGGTAGGGAGGGTTGAAGGGACAGGAGGTTACAGAGATAGGGAGGGTTGTAGGGGCTGGAGGAGGTTAAAGAGATAGGGAGGGTTGAAGGGGCTGGAGGAGTTTACAGAGATAGGGAGGGTTGAAGGGACTGGAGATTACAGAGATAGGGAGGGTTGAAGGGACTGGAGGAGGTTAAAGAGATACGGAAGGTTGTAGGGGCTGGAGGAGGTTACAGAGATAGGGAGGGATGCAGGGGCTGGAGGAGGTTACAGAGATAGCGAGGGTTGTAGGGGCTGGAGGAGGTTACAGATATGGGGAGGGTTGTAGGGACTGGAGGTTACAGAGATAGGGAGGGTTGTAGGGGCTGGAGGACGTTACAGAGATAGGGAGTGTTGTAGGGGCTGGAGGAGGTTAACGAGGTTGGGAGGGTTGTAGGGACTGGAGGATACAGAGATATGGTGGGGTGTAGGGACTGGAGGAATTTACAGAGATAGGGAGGGTTTTAGGCACTTGAAGTTACAGAGGTAGGGACTGGAGGCTACAGAGATAGGGTGGGTTGTAGGGACGGAGGTTACATAGATAGGGAGGGTTGCAGGGTCTGGAGGCTACAGAGATAGGGTGGGTTGTGGGGACGGAGTTTACAGAGTTAGGGAGGTCTGAAGGGGCTGGAGGAGGTTACAGAGATAGGGAGGGTTGTCGGGGTTGGAGGAGGTTACAGAGATAGGGAGGGTTGTAGGGACTGGAGGTTACAGAGATAGGGTGGATTGTAGGGACTGGAGGTTACAGAGATAGGGAGGGTTGTAGGGATTGGAAGTTACAGAGATAGGGAGGGTTGTCGGGGCTGGAGGAGGTTACAGAGATAGGGAGGGTTGTAGGGACTGGAGGTTACAGAGATAGGGAGGGTTGTATGGACTGGAGGTTACAGAAATAGGGAGTGTTGTAGGAATTGGAGGTTACAGAGATAGGGAGGGTTGTAGGGACTGGAGGTTACAGAGATAGGGAGGGTTGTAGGGACTGGAGTTTACAGAGATAAGGAGTGTTGTAGGGACTGGAGGTTACAGAGATAGGGAGGGTTGTATGGATTGGAGTTTACAGAAATATGGAGGATTGTAGGGACTGGAGGAGGCTGCAGAAATTGCGAGGATTGTAGGGCCTGGAGGAGGTTACAGACATAGGGAGAGTTGTCGGGGCTGGGGGAGGATACAGAGATATGGAGGTTTGTAGGGGCTGGGGGAGGTTACAGAGATAGGGAGGGTTGTAGGGGCTGGGGGAGGTTACAGAGATAGGGAGGGCTGTAGGGATTGGAGGTTACAGAGATAGGGAGGGGTTGTGGGGCTGGAGGAGGTTACAGAGATAGGGAGGCTTGTAGGGGCTGGAGGAGGTTACAGAGATAGGGAAGGCTCTAGGGGCTGGAGGAGGTTACAGAGATAGGGAGGGTTGTAGGGACTGGAGGTTACAGAGATAGGGAGGGATGTAGGGTCTGGAGGTTACAGAGATAGGGTGGGTTGTAGGGTCTGGAGGTTACAGAGATAGGGAGGGTTGTAGGGACTGGAGGTTACAGAGATAGGGAGGGTTGTAGGGACTGTAGGTTACAGACATAGGGAGGGTTGTAGGGACTGGAGGTTACAGAGATAGGGTGTGTTGTAGTGACAGGAGGTTAGAGAGATAGGGATGGTTATCGGGGCTGGAGGAGGTTTACAAAGATAGGGAGGGTTGTAGGGACTGGAGGTTACAGAGATAGGGAGGGTTGTAGGGTCTGGAGGTTACAGAGATAGGGAGGGTTGTAGGGATTGGAGTTTACAGAGATAGGGAGGGTTCTCGGGGCTTGAGGAGGTTACAGAGATAGGGAGGGTTGTAGGGACTGGAGGTTACAGAGATAGGGAGTGTTGTATGGACTGGAGGTTACAGAAATAGGGAGGGTTGTAGGAATTGGAGGTTACAGAGATAGGGAGGTTTGTAGGGGTTGGGGGAGGATACCGAGATACGGAGGGTTGTAGTGGCTGGAGGAGGATACTGAGATAGGGAGGTTTGTAGGGGCTGGAGGAGGTTACAGAGATAGGGAGGGTTGTAGGGGCTGGGGGAGGATACAGAGATAGGGAGGGTTGTAGTGGCTGGAGGAGGATACAGAGATAGGGAGGTTTGTAGCAGCTGGAGGAGGTTACAGAGATAGAGAAGGTTGGATGTGCTGGAGGAGGTTACAGAGATAGGGAGGGTTGTCGTGGCTGGAGGAGGATACAGAGATACGGAGGGTTGTAGTGGCTGGAGGAGGATACAGAGATAGGGAGGGTAATAGGGACTGGAGGAGGTTACAGAGATAGGTTGTTTTGTAGGGATTTGAGGTGACAGAGATAGGGAGGGTTGTCGGGACTGAAGGTTAAGAGATAGGGAGGGTTGTAGGGACTGGAGGAGGTCACAGAGATAGGGAGGGTTGTAGTGACTGGAGCTTCCAGAGATAGGGAGGGTTGTAGGGGCGGGAGGAGGTTACAGAGATAGTGAGGGTTGTAGTGACTGGAAGTTACTGTGATAGGGAGGGTTGTAGGGACTGGAGGTTACAGAGATTGGGAGGGTTGCAGGGAGTGGAGGTTACAGAGATAGGGAGGGTTGTAGGGACTGGATGCTACTGAGATAGGGAGGATTGTAGGGACTGGAGGTAATAGAAATAGGGAGGGTTGTAGGGGCTGGAGATTACAGAGATAGGGAGGGTGTAGGGGCTGGAGGATGTTACAGAGATAGTGAGGGTTGTAGTGACTGGAAGTTACTGTGATAGGGAGGGTTGTCGGGACTGGAGGTTACAGAGATTGGGAGGGTTGCAGGGAGTGGAGGTTACAGAGATAGGGAGGGTTGTAGGGACTGGATGCTACTGAGATAGGGAGGATTGTAGGGACTGGAGGTAATAGAAATAGGGAGGGTTGTAGGGGCTGGAGATTACAGAGATAGGGAGGGTGTAGGGGCTGGAGGAGGTTACAGAGATAGGGAGGGTTGTAGGGACTGGAGGTTACAGAGATAGGGAGTGGTTGTGGGGCTGGAGGCGGTTACAGAGATAGGGAGGCTTGAAGGGGTTGGAGGAGTTTACAGAGATAGGTAAGGTTGTAGTGGCTGGAGGAGGTTACAGAGATAGGGAATTTGTAGGGACTGGAGGAGGTCACAGAGATAGGGATGGTTGTAGTGACTGGAGCTTACAGAGATAGGGAGGGTTGTAGGGGCTGGGGGAGGTTACAGAGATAGTGAGGGTTGTAGTGATTGGAAGTTACTGTGATAGGGAGGGTTGTATGGACTGGAGGTTACAGAGATTGGGAGGGTTGCAGGGAGTGGAGGTTACAGAGATAGGGAGGAATGTAGGGACTGGAGGTAATAGAAATAGGGAGGGTTGTAGGGGCTCGAGATTACAGAGATAGGGAGGGTGTAGGGGCTGGAGGAGGTTACAGAGATAGGGAGGGTGGTAGGGGATGGAGGAGGTTACAGAGATAGGGAGTGTGTAGGGGCTGGAGGAGGTTACAGAGATAGGGAGGGTGGTAGGGGCCGGAGGAGGTTACCGAGATATGGTGCGTTGTAGGGACTGGAGGAGGTTACAGAGACAGAGAGGGTTGTAGGGGCTGGAGGAGGGTACAAGATAGGGAGGGTTGCAGGGGCTGGAGGAGGTTACAGAGATAGGGAGGGTTGCAGGGGCTGGAGGAGGTTACAGAGATAGGGAGGGTTGTAGGGGCTGGAGGAGGTTACAGAGGTAGGGGGAGTTGACGTGACTGGAGGTTACAGAGATAGGGAGGGTTGAAGGGACTGGAGGTTACTGAGATAGGGAGGGTTGAAGGGACTGGAGGTTACAGAGATAGGGAGGGTTGTTGGGACTGGAGGAGGTTAAATAGTTAGGGAGGGGTGTATGGGCTGGAGGAGGTTAAAGAGATACGGAAGGTTGTAGGGGCTGGAGAAGGTTACAGAGATAGGGAGGGATGCAGGGGCTGGAGGAGGTTACAGAGATAGCAATGGTTGTAGGGGGTGGAGGAGGTTACAGAGATGGGGAGGGTTGTAGGGACTGGAGATTACAGAGATAGGGAGGGGTGTAGGGGCTGGAGGGGGTTACAGAGATAGGGAGGGTTGTAGGGGCTGGAGGACGTTACAGAGATAAGGAGTGTTGTAGGGGCTGGAGGAGGTTACCGAGGTTGGGAGGGTTGTAGGGACTGGAGATTACAAAGATACGGAGGGGTGTAGGGACTGGAGGAATTTACAAAGATAGGGAGGGTTTTAGGCACTTGAGGTTACAGAGGTAGGGTCTGGAGGCTACAGAGATAGGGTGGGTTGTAGGGACGGAGGTTAAAGATATAGGGAGGGATGAAGGGGCTGGAGGAGGTTACAGAGATAGGGAGGGTTGTAGGGACTGGAGGTTACAGAGATAGGGAGTGTTGTAGGGACTGGAGGTGACAGAGATAGGGAAGGTTGTAGGGTCTGGAGGTTACAGAGATAGGGAGGGTTGTCGGGGCTGGAGGAGGTTACAGAGATAGGGAGGTTTTTAGGGACTGGAGGTTACAGAGATAGGGAGGATTGTAGGGACTGGAGGTAATAGAAATAGGGAGGGTTGTAGGGGCTGGAGGAGGTTACAGAGATAGGGAGGGTGTAGGGGCTGGAGGAGGTTACAGAAATAGGGAGGGTGGTAGGGGCTGGAGTAGGTTACAGAGATAGAGAAGTTTGTATGGGCTTGGGGAGGTTACAGAGATAGGGAGGTTTGTAGGGGTTGGGGGAGGATACCGAGATACGGAGGGTTGTAGTGGCTGGAGGAGGATACTGAGATAGGGAGGTTTGTAGGGGCTGGAGGAGGTTACAGAGATAGGGAGGGTTGTAGGGGCTGGGGGAGGATACAGAGATAGGGAGGGTTGTAGTGGCTGGAGGAGGATACAGAGATAGGGAGGTTTGTAGCAGCTGGAGGAGGTTACAGAGATAGAGAAGGTTGGATGTGCTGGAGGAGGTTACAGAGATAGGGAGGGTTGTCGTGGCTGGAGGAGGATACAGAGATACGGAGGGTTGTAGTGGCTGGAGGAGGATACAGAGATAGGGAGGGTAATAGGGACTGGAGGAGGTTACAGAGATAGGTTGGTTTGTAGGGATTTGAGGTGACAGAGATAGGGAGGGTTGTAGTGACTGAAGGTTAAGAGATAGGGAGGGTTGTAGGGACTGGAGGAGGTCACAGAGATAGGGAGGGTTGTAGTGACTGGAGCTTCCAGAGATAGGGAGGGTTGTAGGGGCGGGAGGAGGTTACAGAGATAGTGAGGGTTGTAGTGACTGGAAGTTACTGTGATAGGGAGGGTTGTAGGGACTGGAGGTTACAGAGATTGGGAGGGTTGCAGGGAGTGGAGGTTACAGAGATAGGGAGGGTTGTAGGGACTGGATGCTACTGAGATAGGGAGGATTGTAGGGACTGGAGGTAATAGAAATAGGGAGGGTTGTAGGGGCTGGAGATTACAGAGATAGGGAGGGTGTAGGGGCTGGAGGATGTTACAGAGATAGTGAGGGTTGTAGTGACTGGAAGTTACTGTGATAGGGAGGGTTGTCGGGACTGGAGGTTACAGAGATTGGGAGGGTTGCAGGGAGTGGAGGTTACAGAGATAGGGAGGGTTGTAGGGACTGGATGCTACTGAGATAGGGAGGATTGTAGGGACTGGAGGTAATAGAAATAGGGAGGGTTGTAGGGGCTGGAGATTACAGAGATAGGGAGGGTGTAGAGGCTGGAGGCGGTTACAGAGATAGGGAGGCTTGAAGGGGTTGGAGGAGTTTACAGAGATAGGTAAGGTTGTAGTGGCTGGAGGAGGTTACAGAGATAGGGAATTTGTAGGGACTGGAGGAGGTCACAGAGATAGGGATGGTTGTAGTGACTGGAGCTTACAGAGATAGGGAGGGTTGTAGGGGCTGGGGGAGGTTACAGAGATAGTGAGGGTTGTAGTGATTGGAAGTTACTGTGATAGGGAGGGTTGTATGGACTGGAGGTTACAGAGATTGGGAGGGTTGCAGGGAGTGGAGGTTACAGAGATAGGGAGGAATGTAGGGACTGGAGGTAATAGAAATAGGGAGGGTTGTAGGGGCTCGAGATTACAGAGATAGGGAGGGTGTAGGGGCTGGAGGAGGTTACAGAGATAGGGAGGGTGGTAGGGGATGGAGGAGGTTACAGAGATAGGGAGTGTGTAGGGGCTGGAGGAGGTTACAGAGATAGGGAGGGTGGTAGGGGCCGGAGGAGGTTACCGAGATATGGTGCGTTGTAGGGACTGGAGGAGGTTACAGAGACAGAGAGGGTTGTAGGGGCTGGAGGAGGGTACAAGATAGGGAGGGTTGCAGGGGCTGGAGGAGGTTACAGAGATAGGGAGGGTTGCAGGGGCTGGAGGAGGTTACAGAGATAGGGAGGGTTGTAGGGGCTGGAGGAGGTTACAGAGGTAGGGGGAGTTGACGTGACTGGAGGTTACAGAGATAGGGAGGGTTGAAGGGACTGGAGGTTACTGAGATAGGGAGGGTTGAAGGGACTGGAGGTTACAGAGATAGGGAGGGTTGTTGGGACTGGAGGAGGTTAAATAGTTAGGGAGGGGTGTATGGGCTGGAGGAGGTTAAAGAGATACGGAAGGTTGTAGGGGCTGGAGGAGGTTACAGAGATAGGGAGGGTGGTAGGGGATGGAGGAGGTTACAGAGATAGGGAGTGTGTAGGGGCTGGAGGAGGTTACAGAGATAGGGAGGGTGGTAGGGGCCGGAGGAGGTTACCGAGATATGGTGCGTTGTAGGGACTGGAGGAGGTTACAGAGACAGAGAGGGTTGTAGGGGCTGGAGGAGGGTACAAGATAGGGAGGGTTGCAGGGGCTGGAGGAGGTTACAGAGATAGGGAGGGTTGCAGGGGCTGGAGGAGGTTACAGAGATAGGGAGGGTTGTAGGGGCTGGAGGAGGTTACAGAGGTAGGGGGAGTTGACGTGACTGGAGGTTACAGAGATAGGGAGGGTTGAAGGGACTGGAGGTTACTGAGATAGGGAGGGTTGAAGGGACTGGAGGTTACAGAGATAGGGAGGGTTGTTGGGACTGGAGGAGGTTAAATAGTTAGGGAGGGGTGTATGGGCTGGAGGAGGTTAAAGAGATACGGAAGGTTGTAGGGGCTGGAGAAGGTTACAGAGATAGGGAGGGATGCAGGGGCTGGAGGAGGTTACAGAGATAGCAATGGTTGTAGGGGGTGGAGGAGGTTACCGAGGTTGGGAGGGTTGTAGGGACTGGAGGTTACAAAGATACGGAGGGGTGTAGGGACTGGAGGAATTTACAAAGATAGGGAGGGTTTTAGGCACTTGAGGTTACAGAGGTAGGGTCTGGAGGCTACAGAGATAGGGTGGGTTGTAGGGACGGAGGTTAAAGATATAGGGAGGGATGAAGGGGCTGGAGGAGGTTACAGAGATAGGGAGGGTTGTAGGGACTGGAGGTTACAGAGATAGGGAGTGTTGTAGGGACTGGAGGTTACAGAGATAGGGAAGGTTGTAGGGTCTGGAGGTTACAGAGATAGGGAGGGTTGTCGGGGCTGGAGGAGGTTACAGAGATAGGGAGGTTTTTAGGGACTGGAGGTTACAGAGATAGGGAGGATTGTAGGGACTGGAGGTAATAGAAATAGGGAGGGTTGTAGGGGCTGGAGGAGGTTACAGAGATAGGGAGGGTGTAGGGGCTGGAGGAGGTTACCGAAATAGGGAGGGTGGTAGGGGCTGGAGGAGTTTACAGAGATATGGTGCGTTGTAGGGACTGGAGGAGGTTACAGAGACAGAGAGGGTTGCTGGGGCTGGAGGAGCTGACAGAGATAGGTGGTTTGTATGGGCTGGAGGAGGTTACAAGATAGGGAGGGTTGCAGGGGCTGGAGGAGGTTACAGAGATAGGGAGGGTTGCAGGGGCAGGATGAGGTTACAGAGATAGGGAGGGTTGTAGGGGCTGGAGGAGGTTACAGATGTAGGGAGGGTTGAAGTGACTGGAGGTTACAGAGATAGGGAGGGTTGAAGGGACTGGAGGTTACCGAGATAGGGAGGGTTGAAGGAACTGGAGGTTACAGAGATAGGGAGGGATGTTGGGACTGGAGGAGGTTAAATAGATAGGGAGGGGTGTATGGGCTGGAGGAAGTTAAAGAGATAGGGAGGGATGCAGTGGGTGGAGGAGGTTACAGAGATGGGGAGGGTAGTAGGGACTGGAGCTTACAGAGATAGGGAGGGGTGTAGGGGCTGGAGGGGGTTACAGGGATAGGGAGGGTTGTAGGGGCTGGAGGACGTTACAGAGATAGGGAGTGTTGTAGGGGCTGGAGGAGGTTACCGGGGTTGGGAGGGTTGTAGGGACTGGAGGTTACAAAGATACGGAGGGGTGTAGGGACTGGAGGAATTTACAAAGATAGGGAGGGTTTTGGGCACTTGAGGTTACAGAGGTAGGGACTGGAGGCTACAGAGATGTGTTGGGTTGTAGGGACGGAGGTTACAGAGATAGGGAGGGTTGTAGGGTCTGGAGGCTACAGAGATAGGGTGGGTTGTAGGGATGGAGGTTACAGAGATAGCGAGGGATGAAGCGGCTGGAGGAGGTTACAGAGATAGGGAGGGTTGTAGGGGCTGGCTGAGGTTACAGAGAGAGGGAGGGTTGTAGGGACGGAGGTTACAGAGATAGCGAGGGATGAAGGGGCTGGAGGAGGTTACAGAGATAGGGAGGGTTGTAGGGGCTGGCTGAGGTTACAGAGAGAGGGAGGGTTGTAGGGACTGGATGTTACAGTGATAGGGAGTGTTGTAGGGACTGGAGGTTACAGAGATAGGGAGGGTTGTATGGACTGGAGGTTACAGAGATAGGGAGGGTTGTATGGACTGGAGGTTACAGAGATAGGGAGGGTTGTACGGATTGGAGGTTACAGAGATAGGGAGGGTTGTCGGGGCTGGAGGAGGTTACAGAGATAGGGAGGGTTGTAGGGACTGGAGGTTACAGAGATAGGGAGGGTTGCAGGGATTGGAGGTTACAGAGATAGGGAGGGTTGTCGGGGCTGGAGGAGGTTACAGAGATAGGGAGGGTTGTAGGGGCTGCGGAAGGATACAGAGATAGGGAAGGTTGTAGGGGCAGGGGGAGGATACAGAGATAGGGAGGGTTGTAGGGGCTGGGGTAGGATACAGAGATAGGGAGGGTTGTAGGGGCTGGGGGAGGATACAGAGATAGGGAGGGTTGTAGGGTCTGGGGGAGGATACAGAGAGAGGGAGGGTTGTAGTGTCTGGGGGAGGATGCAGAGATAGGGAGGGTTGGATGTGCTGGAGGAGGTCACAGAGAAAAGGAGGACTGAAGGGGCTGGAGGAGGATTCAGTGATAGGCAGGGTTTGAACAATTGGATGATGTCACAGAGATAGGCAGCATTGTAAGGGCTGGAGGAGGTTACAGAGATAGGGAGGGGTATGGGCTGGAGGAGGTTACATAGATAGTGAGGGTTGTAGGGGCTGGAGGAGGTTACAGAGATAGGGAGGGTTGTAGGGGCTGCAGGAGGTTACAGAGATAGGGAGGGTTGTAGGGACTGGAGGTTACAGAGATAGGGAGTGGTTGTGGGGCTGGAGGAGGTTACAGAGATAGGGAAGGTTGTAGTAGCTGGAGGAGGTTACAGAGATAGGGAGGGTTGTAGGGACTGGAGGTCACAGAGATAGGGAGGATTGTAGGGACTGGAGGTAATAGAAATAGGGAGGGTTGTAGGGGCTGGAGTAGGTTACAGAGATTGGGAGGGTTGTAGGGACTGGAGGTTACAGAGATAGGGAGGGGTATGGGCTGGAGGAGGTTACATAGATAGTGAGGGTTGTAGGGGCTGGAGGAGGTTACAGAGATAGGGAGGGTTGTAGGGACTGCATGTTACAGAGATAGGTAGGGTTGTTGGGTCTGGAGGAGGTTACAGAGATAAGGAGGGTTGTAGGGACTGGAGGTTACAGAGATAGGGAGGGGTTATGGGGCTGGAGGAGGTTACAGAGATAGGGAAGGTTGGATGTGCTGGAGGAGGTCACAGATAAAAGGAGGACTGAAGGGGCTGGAGGAGGATTCAGTCATAGGCAGGCTTTTAGCGATTGGATGGTGTCACAGAGATAGGCAGCATTGTAAGGGCTGGAAGAGGTTACAGAGATAGGGAGGGGTATGGGCTGGAGGAGGTTACATAGATAGTGAGGGTTGTAGAGACTGGAGGAGGTTACAGGGATAGGGAGGGATGTAGGGGCTGGAGGATGTTACAGAGATAGGGCTGGTTGTAGGGGCTGGCGGAGGTTAGAGAGATAGGGAGGGATGTAGGGACTGGAGGTTACAGAGATAGGGAGGGATTGTGGGGCTGGAGGAGGTTACAGAGATCGGGAGGCTTGTAGGGGCTGGAGGAGGTTACAGAGATAGGGAAGGTTGTAGGGGCTGGAGGAGGTTACAGAGATAGGGAGGGTTGTTGGGACTGGAGGTTACAGAGTTAGGGAGGGTTTTAGGGACTGGAGGTTACAGAGATAGGGAGGGTTGTAGCGACTGGAAATGACAGAGATAGGGAGGGTGTAGGGGCTGAAGGAGGTTACAGAGACAGGGAGGGTTGATGGGGCTGGAGGAGGTTACAGAGGTAGGGAGGATTGTAGGGACTGGAGGTTACAGAGATAGGGAGGGTTGATCGGGCTGGAGGAGGTTACAGAGATAGGTGGGTTGTATGGGCTGGAGGAGGTTACAGAGACAGGGAGGGTTGATGGGGCTGGAGGAGGTTACAGAGGTAGGGAGGATTGTAGGGACTGGAGGTTACAGAGATAGGGAGGGTTGTAGGGGCTGGAGGAGGTTACAAGATAGGGAGGGTTGCAGGGGCTGGAGGAGGTTACAGAGGTAGGGAGGGTTGAAGGGACTGGAGGTTACAGAGATAGGGAGGGTTGTAGGGGCTGGAAGAGGTTACAAGATAGGGAGGGTTGCAGGGGCTGGAGGAGGTTAAAGAGATAGGGAGGGTTGTAGGGGTTAGAGGAGTTTACAGAGATAGGGAGGGTTGAATGGACTGGAGGTTACCGAGATAGGGAGGGTTGAAGGGACTGGAGGTTACAGAGATAGCGAGGGTTGTAGGGTCTGGTGGAGGTTAAATAGATAGGGAGGGTTGTAGGGGCTGGAGGAGGTTACAGAGATAGGGAGGGATGCAGGGGCTGGAGGAGGTTACAGAGATAGCGAGGGTTGTAGTGGCTGGAGGAGGTTACAGAGATGGGGAGGGTTGTAGGGACTGGTGGTTACAGAGATAGGGAGGGGTGTAGGGGCTGGAGTGGGTTACAGAGATAGGGAGGGTTGTAGGGGCTGGAGGACGTTACAGAGATAGGGAGCGTTGTAGGGGCTGGAGGAGGTTACCGAGGTTGGGAGGATTGTAGTGACTGGAGGTTACAGAGATACGGAGGGGTGTAGGGACTGGAGGAATTTACAGAGATAGGGAGGGTTTTAGGCACTTGAGGTTACAGAGGTAGGGACTGGAGGCTACAGAGATAGGGTGGGTTGTAGGGACGGAGGTAACAGAGATAGAGAGGGTTGAAGGGGCTGGAGGAGGTTACAGAGATAGGGAGGGTTGTAGGGACTGGAGGTTACAGAGATAGGGTGGGTTGTAGGGACTGGAGGTTACAGAGATAGGGACTGGAGGTTACAGAGATAGGGAGGGTTGTAGGGATTGGAGGTTACAGAGATAGGGAGGGTTGAAGGGACTGGAGGTGACAGAGATAGGGAGGGTTGTAGGGATTGGAGGTTACAGAGATATGGAGGGTTGTAGGGACTGGAGGTTACAGAGATAGGGAGGGTTGTAGGGACTGGAGGTTACAGAGATAGGGAGGGTTGTCGGGGCTGGAGGAGGTTACAGAGATAGGGAGTGTTGTAGGGACTGGAAGTTACAGAGATAGGGAGGGTTTTATGGACTGGAGTTTACAGAAATAGGGAGGGTTGTAGGAATTGGAGGAGGCTGCAGATATTGGGAGGATTGTAGGGCCTGGAGGAGGTTACAGAGATAGGGAGGGTTGTAGGGTGTGGGGGAGGTTACAGAGATAGGGAGGGTTTTAGGGGCTGGGGGAGGATACAGAGATAGGGAGGGTTGTAGGGGCTGGGGGAGGATACAGAGATAGGGAAGGTTGGATGTGCTGGAGGAGGTTACAGAGATAGGGAGGACTGAAGGGGCTGGAGGAGGATTCAGTGATAGGGAGGGTTTTAGCGATTGGATGATGTCACAGAGATAGGCAGCATTGTAAGGGCTGGAGGAGGTTACATAGATAGTGAGGGTTGTAGGGGCTGGAGGAGGTTACGGAGATAGGGAGGGGTGTAGGGGCTGGAGGAGGTTACAGAGATAGGGAGGGGTTGTGGGGCTGGAGGAGGTTACAGAGATAGGGAGGGTTGTAGGGGCTGGAGGAGGTTACAGAGATAGGGAGGGTTGTAGGGACTGGAGGTTACAGAGATAGGGAGGGTTGTAGGGACTGCAGGTTACAGAGATAGGAAGGGTTGTAGGGACTGGAGGTTACAGAGATAGGGAGGGTTGTAGGGACTGGAGGTTACAGAGATAGGGAGGGTTGTAGGGACTGGAGGTTACAGAGATAGGGAGAGTTGTAGGGACTGGAGGTTACAGAGATAGGGAGGGTTGTAGGGACTGGAGGTTACAGAGATAGGGAGGGTTGTAGGGACTGGAGGTTACAGAGATAGGGAGGGTTGTCGGGACTGGAGGTTACAGAGATAGGGAGGGTTGTAGGGACTGGAGGTTACAGAGATAGGGAGGGTTGTAGGGACTGGTGGTTACAGAGATAGGGAGGGTTGTAGGGACTGGTGGTTACAGAGATAGGGAGGGTTGTAGGGACTGGTGGTTACAGAGATAGGGAGGGTTGTAGGGACTGGAGGTTACAGAGATAGGGAGGGTTGTAGGGACTGGAGGTTACAGAGATAGGGAGGGTTGTAGGGACTGGAGGTTACAGAGATAGGGAGGGTTGTAGTGACTGGTGGTTACAGAGATAGGGAGAGTTGTAGGGACTGGAGGTTACAGAGATAGGGAGGGTTGTAGGGACTGGAGGTTAAAGAGATAAGGAGGGTTGTAGGGACTGGAGGTTACAGAGATAGGGAGGGTTGTAGGGACTGGAGGTTACAGAGATAGGGAGGGTTGTAGGGACTGGAGGTTACAGAGATAGGGAGGGTTGTAGGGACTGGAGGTTTCAGAGATAGGGAGGGTTGTAGGGACTGGTGGTTACAGAGATAGGGAGGGTTGTAGGGACTGGAGGTTACAGAGATAGGGAGGGTTGTAGGGACTGGAGGTTACAGAGATAGGGAGGGTTGTAGGGACTGGTGGTTACAGAGATAGGGAGTTTACAAACAGGCATTTCCTGACGAAATGATTTGAAGACAGATAAACAGACACATGAGGATGGAATTGACTCTCTGCCTCAGACACATCGAAACAAGCAAATGTTCTGAGTATTTCAATCGTTTATTCATCCGATTTACAGACAGGTTTTTGATGAAAAAAATAAAACTCATGATCAAAACAGACAGCGTTCAGCCTGAGGATAATTTACAGTGAGGGCCTCAATAAGGTACCATGTTTAAAGAGAGAGTCTCTCTCTCGGGGACCATGTTTATAGAGGGAGTCTCTCCGTCAGGGACCCTGTTTAAAGAGTGAGTCTCTCCCTCGGGGACCCTGTTTAAAGAGGGAGTCTCTCTCTCGGGGACCCTGTTTAAAGAGGGAGTCTCTCCGTCAGGGACCCTGTTTAAATAGGGAGTCTCTCCCTCAGGGACCCTGTTTAAAGAGGGAGTCTCTCTCTCGGGAACCATGTTTAAAGAGGGAGTCTCTCCCTCGGGGACCCTGTTTAAAGAGGGAGTCTCTCCGTCAGGGACCCTGTTTAAAGAGGGAGTCTCTCCGTCAGGGACCCTGTTTAAAGAGGGAGTCTCTCCGTCAGGGACCCTGTTTAAAGAGGGAGTCTCTCCGTCAGGGCCCCTGTTTAAAGAGGGAGTCTCTCCGTCAGGGACCCTGTTTAAAGAGGGAGTCTCTCCCTCATGGACGCTTTTTAAAGAGGGGGTCTCTCTGGCAGGGACCCCTTTTAAAGAGGGAGTCTCTCCGTCAGGGACCCTGTTTAAAGAGGGAGTCTCTCCACCAGGGACATTGTTTAAAGAGGGAGTCTCTCCGTCAGGGCCCCTGTTTAAAGAGGGAGTCTCTCCGTCAGGGACCCTGTTTAAAGAGGGAGTCTCTCCCTCATGGACGCTTTTTAAAGAGGGGGTCTCTCTGGCAGGGACCCCTTTTAAAGAGGGAGTCTCTCCATCAGGGTCCCTGTTTAAAGAGGGAGTCTCTCCCTCAGGGACCCTGTTTAAAGAGGGAGACTCTCCCTCGGGGACCCTGTTTAAAGAGGGAGTCTCTCCCTCAGGGACCCTGTTTAAAGAGGGAGTCTCTCCGTCAGGGACCCTGTTTAAAGAGGGAGTCTCTCCGTCAGGGACCCTGTTTAAAGAGGGAGTCTCTCCCTCAGGGACCCTGTTTAAAGAGGGAGTCTCTCCCTCAGGGAAGCTATTTAAAGAGGGAGTCTCTCTGGCAGGGACCCCATTTAAAGAGGGAGTCTCTCCGTCAGGGACCCCTTTTAAAGAGGGAGTCTGTCCGTCAGGGGTCCTGTTTATGGAGGGAGTCTGTCCGTCAGGGGTCCTGTTTATAGGATGACAAGGCAGCCACTCATCCAGACCTCAATCAGTGTTTGGGGGCTTTGGTTGAATGAAACACTCGAGTGTTTCACAGGTTTGTTCTCTCTGGCTGGTCCCACCATTTAATCCGTGTGAGTCTGTGACCGGGGGGTCAATGAGAAAAGTGAGGGCCAGGGAGACAGGAAGTGAGGAAGAAAGTATTTTACAAAGGGAAGTAACAGGGAATTCTGTAAATCTCAGAAGATAATAAAGACCATCGGTTAGACCACACTTGGAGCACTGTGCACAGTTCTGGTCTCTGTATCCCTCAGTTAGACCACACTTGGAGCACTGTGCACAGTTCTGGTCTCTGTATCCCTCAGTTAGACCACACTTGGAGCACTGTGCACAGTTCTGGTCTCCCTATCCCTCGGTTAGACCACACTTGGAGCACTGTGCACAGTTCTGGTCTCTGAATCCCTCAGTTAGACCACACTTAGAGCACTGGGCACAGTTCTGGTCTCCGTATCCCTCGGTTAGACCACACTTGGAGCACTGTGCACAGTTCTGGCCTCCGTATCCCTCGGTCAGACCACACTTGGAGCACTGTGCAGTTCTGGGCTGGAGGAGGTAACAGAGATTGGAAGGGTTGTGGGGGTTGGAGCAGTTTACAGAGATATGGAGTGTAATAACAGGCAAACACATTAGGATGGAATTGACACTCTGCCTCACACACATCGAAACAAGCAAATGTTCTGAGTATTTCAATAGTTTATTCATCCTATTTACATAAAGGTTTTCGATGAAAACAACAAATCTCGTGATAAAATCAGACAGCGTTTTTTTTAAATTCATTCACAGGGATGTGGTTTCGCTGGCTGGGCCAGTAGTTATTGCCCATCCCTAATTGCCCCTTGAGAAGGTGGGGGTGAGCTGCCTTCTTGAGCCGCTGCAGTCCGTGTGGTGTCGGTACACCCACGGCGCTGTTAGGGAGGGAGTTCCAGGATTTTGACCCAGCGACAGTGAAGGAACGGCCGATATATTTCCAAGTCAGGATGGTGAGTGACTTGGAGGGGAACTTCCAGGTGGTGGTGGCCCCATCTATCTGCTGCCCTTGTCCTTCTAGATGGTAGTGGTCGTGGGTTTGGAAGGTGCTGTCGAAGGAGCCTTGGTGAATTCCTGCAGTGCATCTTGTAGATGGTACACACACTGCTGCTACTGTGCGTCGGTGGTGGAGGGAGTGAATGTTTGTGGATGTGGTGCCGATCAAGCGGGGCTGCTTTGTCCTGGACGGTGTCGAGCTTCTTGAGTGTTGTGGGAGCTGCACTCACCCAGGCAAGTGGAGAGTATCCATCACACTCCTGACTTGTGCCTTGTAGATGGTGGACAGGCTTTGGGGAGTCAGGAGGTGAGTTACTCTCCGCAGGATTCCCAGCCTCTGACCTGCTCTTGTAGCCACAGTATTTATATGGCTGGTCCAGTTCATTTTCTGGTCAATAGTAACCCCCAGGATGTTGATAGTGGGGGATTCAGTGATGGTGATGCCATTGAACATCAAGGGGTAATGGTTAGATTCTCTCTTCTTGGAGATGGTCATTGCCTGACACTTGTGTGGCGCGAATGTTACTTGCCACTTGTCAGCCCAAGCCTGGATATTGTCCAGGTCTTGCTGCATTTGGACATGGACTGCTTCAGTATCTGAGGAATCATAAATGGTGCAAGGTTTGTCTACAGGTACCTCGGTTAGACCACACTTGGAGCACTGTGCACAGTTCTGCTCTCCGTATCCCTCGGTTAGACCACACTTGGAGCACTGTGCACAGTTCTGGTCTCCGTACCCCTCGGTTAGACCACACTTGGAGCACTGAGCACAGTTCTGGTCTCCGTATCCCTCGGTTAGACCACACTTGGAGCACTGAGCACAGTTCTGGTCTCCGTATCCCTCGGTTAGACCACACTTGGAGCACTGTGCACAGTTCTGCTCTCCGTATCCCTCGGTTAGACCACACTTGGAGCACTGTGCACAGTTCTGGTCTCCGTATCCCTCGGTTAGACCACACTTGGAGCACTGTGCACAGTCCTGCTCTCCGTATGTGAGAGGCTGAAATCAGAATTGAGGAGTTATTGCGGTCAGGGAAGGTTATAAAAGGGAAGACTAAGTTGTCACCTGAGAGACGTCTTTGAGGTGAGACATGGAGTTCTGGGCGGGTTGACAGATAGAAAGTCTTTCTAGATGTGGGTTGGAGGGGGAGACCAGAACTAGCGCCCATTAATACAAGACAGTCACTGATAAATCCCATCAGGAATTCAGGAGAAACACATTTACCCGGAGAGTCGGTGAGAATGTGGAGCTCGCGCCCATGAGGAGTGGTCTCAGGTGAATCGTGCCGATGGATTTAAGGGGAAGCTGGATAAACACTCGAAGGGGGAGGGGGAGGAATGAAAGGATCTGGTGACGGGATGAGATGAAGCTGGGATGGGAAGAGGCTCCTGTGGAGCAGACGTGCTGGGTTAATCCAGCCTGGCTGAATGGGCTGTATCTGTACCATGACTTTTTTTTGGCGGGAGGCGTCGAGAGCTCCAGGTTTTCCAGACGCTTGGCGTGAAATGTTTCCTGACCCTCAATTCTGACCCATCTCTTACCAGGGGAAATATTTTCACCATTGACCCCATCGATTCCTTTCCTCATCTTAAACACCTTGGGCAGATCACAATTGAAGTTTCAACGCATATGGAACCACGAGTCTAGTCCGTGCAATCTGGGACTGAGGGAGTGCCGCACCGTCGGAGGGTCAGTACTGAGGGAGCGCCGCACTGTCGGAGGGTCAGTACTGAGGGAGCGCCGCACTGTCGGAGGGTCAGTACTGAGGGAGTGCCGCACTGTCGGAGGGTCAGTACTGAGGGAGTGCCGCACTGTCGGAGGGTCAGTACTGAGGGAGTGCCGCACTGTCGGAGGGTCAGTACTGAGGGAGTGCCGCACTGTCGGAGGGTCAGTACTGAGGGAGTGCCGCACTGTCGGAGGGTCAGTACTGAGGGAGTGCCGCACTGTCGGAGGGTCAGTGCTGAGGGAGTGCCGCACTGTCGGAGGGTCAGTGCTGAGGGAGTGCCGCACTGTCGGAGGGTCAGTACTGAGGGAGTGCCGCACTGTCGGAGGGTAAGTACTGAGGGAGTGCTGCACTATCGGAGGGTCAGTACTGAGGGAGTGCCGCACTATCGGAGGGTCAGTACTGAGGGAGTGCTGCACTGTCGGAGGGTCAGTACTGAGGGAGTGCTGCACTGTCGGAGTGTCAGTACTGAGGGAGTGCCGCACTGTCGGAGGGTCAGTACTGAGGGAGTGCTGCACTGTCGGAGGGTCATACTGAGGGAGTGCTGCACTGTCAGAGAGTCAGTACTGAGGTGCTGCACTGTCGGAGGGTCAGTCCTGAGGGAGTGCTGCACTGTCGGAGGGTCAGTACTGAGGGAGTGCTGCACTGTCGGAGGGTCAGTCCTGAGGGAGTGCTGCACTGTCGGAGGGTCAGCGCTGAGGGAGTGCTGCACTGTCGGAGGGTCAGTGCTGAGGGAGCGCTGCAATGTCGAAGGGTCAGTGCTGAGGGAGCGCCGCACTGTCGGAGGGTCAGTACTGAGGGAGTGCTGCACTGTCGGAGGGTCAGTACTGAGGGAGTGCTGCACTGTCGGAGGGTCAGTACTGAGGGAGTGCTGCACTGTCGGAGGGTCAGTGCTGAGGGAGTGCTGCACTGTCGGAGGGTCAGTGCTGAGGGAGTGCTGCACTGTCGGAGGGTCAGTGCTGAGGGAGTGCTGCACTGTCAGAGGGTCAGTGCTGAGGGAGTGCCGCACTGTCAGAGGGTCAGTGCTGAGGGAGTGCTGCACTGTCCGAGGGTCAGTAGTGAGGGAGTGCTGCACTGTCGGAGGGCCCCACACAACTGGCGGCCCCCACCGTGGGGCTCTCAAGCCCCAGAACCCCTTCCGCCCTGCCCTTGCCCCTTCCCCTCGTGCCCCCCGGCCCTGCCCCCTCCCCTCGTGCCCCCCGGTCCCGGTCAGCAGACGGTGACGCTGAATCCATACTGAAACTTGCTCTTCATATGGTCCATGAAGGCTCCCAGGGCAAAGGTCAGAGGTAACGGGGTCAGCCTCTTCTCCAGGACGCCCCCGACAACCCAGTTACTGTCCAGCGATCCTGGGGGATGGAGCAAGAGGGAGGGGGCAGCAGTCAGTGACAGGTCCAGCGTTCCCCTGACCCTCTCCCCCACCCACCGCACAGACCCTCCCCCCTCCCCCCCTCCCCACCCACCGCACAGACCCTCCGCCCTCCCCCCCTCCCCCGCCCACCG